>NC_132911.1:118842534-119144320 GCF_047675955.1 Chlorocebus sabaeus
ATGGAACAAAGTGATAATAAACAGAATAAAAAAATGAGCTTTGAAATAAGAGTTTGTGATTGCATATAATACTTGGAGGTGATTGCCTACTAAACTCTTTGTACTTTCCACAGAGGTGTCTTAGAACTAAGAATTGTTCCCCATCCCCAATTTCATACTCCCCTATACATATACCAAGAGTTTTAGAAATAAGTTGATTTCAATATGGAGCTTAAATTTCCAAATGGTTTCAAATGGTTCTTCAGTGCCTGGGATTCATGTATATGGTTAAAGAGGATGGTCAAGTTTATTCTCCTTAAATAGTAAATTAAAACTGTGTTTTAGAAATATTTTACTATTTTGATTCCAAGTATCCCAAGAAATATAGAATGAAATATATAAAATATGTTACTCTGCTTTCACATTTATTACCTAGCAATGGTAAAATGGCAGTATACAAATGCACGACAAATTGATAAAGAAATCTGGTAACTAAATCAGCTTCCTGCATTTCAAATATCTGTGCAAAAGGGCCAGATGGTGAACTGAAAATCTGCATGAGTGCTGACTTTTAATGAAAACACTTACATGCTCTTCATGGCCACAATTAGTATAGCTTCTCTGCTTTCCTCCCTTGATGTTAGGACCTTGTTAGACTGACCTCTTATGTCAATAAAACCAGCTTCAAGTTCACATGCAAACACATTCATAGCAAGCAACCTCCCCTGTTAGTTAGAAAGGTTAATCAAGGTAAAGCCCTTGGTAGATGCAGGATATTCATTTCTAAATTGAAAAGTCCTCTTGATATTAAAGTTTGAAGGGAAAAATATTTGCTAACCCTATAAAATTGAATTACCATCAAGCAAGGGAAGTGGTTCTGCATATTTCATACATGAAAAGGAAATATTTGGTATTCATTCAATTTTTTTTTGCTTATAAGTCCTGTCTCAGAGACATCACACATATATGAAAAGGAAAAAAAACATTAAATTAATGCAATACCATTCCAATAGTTTGGCTCACTTTTTTCCTGGAGCCCCCTTTTTTTTAACTGCTGTGAAAAAAGTAAGAATATGCAGCACATAGAACAGCAGTTCTCAGTCATTTTATGCTTCATGAAAACCTCATCTGAACAGCTGTTGTTCAGGGCTGCTAAAGAGAAACGGACATCTGTTTTACAGACATCTTGTTTTTACTAATATTAGTTTTCTTAAAATTGTAAGTAACATGGATTGGAATATCCATCTGTCCATGTTCTTGGTGTAAATACAAGCATTTTAGCTTTGAGACTTTCCTTCCCCAATATTTACTTTCAGAAATTCAAAATGAGAAGGAGCCGAAAAGACAGCAGTAGCTCTACTATAATACGGAGAAAATGAAGGGAATTTTTTGTCCTTCCCCCTGAAGGTTTGAGTCCCCTGATATAAACTGACAATAGATTAACAGTAGAAGAGGCATACAAATTTATTAATGTGCAAAAATGCACGGGAGCCTTACAAAGTATGAGACTCAAAGAAGAACCAGATAGTTGAGTCTTAAATACTCTACTCATAGGAGAGAGGGAAAGTGGGGATGTAGGCAATTTTGAAGGGTGGTAAATGATTTTCAGAGGAATTAAATGGGCCCGAAGAACAGACAGTAGCTTGTGACAAAGTCTGCCTAGGTGTGATTACATTCCTCAGTCTTTCTTCCTGCAATATAAATTTAATCATCTCTGGTTAATAAAATTTCAGGGAGGCAGTTGAAGGCAACTGTGTTCCTTATGGAGGAGCTTCAGATAAGAGAACTTCAGAGAGAGTTCCACCTGGCACTTAGGGGAAGAAACAAGAGGAGGTCAGAAAAGTTCTTGGTTCTGAGGCTGCTTCTAAACCCTTTTAATTTCCTTTAGTTTAAAGTGCTCAGCATGCTAAAGTGTCACATGTTCATGTACCAGTTTCTGAGCCCCAAACAAAGGAAACCTGTATTTAATATGGAAGATAATAATTCCACTGGCAATGACTTTGAAAATTATCAACTCTCAACTCATTTCTAGGACATGAAGGATCTTATAAATGTTAAGCACCTTCAGCATAACCCTGTCTCTCACACGATTTTCAGACGTATTGCATTTGTCTTTCGATATCCGCCCTATCCAGATGATGCTGGCTAATGTGGTCTATCCTAGGAAATATTTTGAAGAGGAAATTTAGCTTGATCTTTTTAAAAAAAGTGTCGGATGTCGATGCGTAGAGAAAAATAAGAGTGATAACTTTAAATGGAGGATACAGATGAGGGAAAAAAAGGAGTAGATACTATGCGCCATATGAACCCAGATATACGGCCTTTAAGACCATGGTCTCTGCAATCAACCAAACGGGTTAGAGCACAGCTTCTCTCCCTACTAGTATATGACTTAAGACGGATTTCCAGATCTCTCTGCTCCTTAGTTGGATCACCTATAAAATGAGGGTAATAACAGTAGTACTTACCTCTACAAGTTGTTATGCAAATTACATTAGTACATGTAAAGAATTCAGAATAATTTCTCCAAATTATGAGTACTCAATAAACTATTATTATCATCATCATTATCATTATTGGCACACAAGATATACTTATTGAATAAAATAATTCAAGAATATGTCAATTAATGATAGTAAAGAGACAGTAAGGAGACAAGCCAAGACTGAGTAGAGGCAGTGAGAACTATACTTGGAAAGATCCTTCCAGAATTTACATTTTCTTGTTTTGAGCTCTCTCTTTGTTATTTAGGTCTCTGTGAAGCCAAAGATGACTTAGGTTCAACTACAGGGTGATTAAGAGAAAGGCCTCTGGATTGGGATTGACCTGCATTTGCATTCTAATTCTAGCCCATACTATTGTTTGACCTTGGAAATTTGTTTAGACTTCAGTTTTCTCAAACATAAAATCAAGGAAATAATAGAGTCTACTTCAAAGTCTTGTTGCAAAAGTTAAAAAGTCTTGTATAGCTTTTTACCACAATAAATGAAACAGTATTTAGTAAATAGTGACTTTATATCATTTTCATTATCATTTCTCCCCTTCTCCGTGAGACCAACATTTTTTGTATAAGTAAAGTACATAACTGGATATGTATGTAGGTCTGGGGGTGGGTTGGGTCCTAAGGTGGTAGTGCCTTCTAGGCAGAAAACTACATTTAACCAGACACCAAGTTATAAAGTTCCGAACAGTGATGCAGTTATATTAAAGGAAAGAACTGGAGATGTAAAAGATCTGTTAAAGGGTAAATCAATCAATCCTCTGGGATGCTGCCTGATTAACTATAAAGAGTAAAGACGAAGAAGTATGTGGATTCCAATTAGCAGCAATGCAAGGCACCACTGACTCAATTACCAGTCAATATTGACCTCAAATATCTAGAAGATCCGCACAATAACTTAAAAAGAGCTTTCCTACATACCACTTCATTTAGTTTTCATAACATTTTTATAATGTGGATTTTATTATAATGTTTCTTCTTTAATAGGTAAGGGAAAAATTTTTCCCAGAGAGGAAGAAAACACTCCCATTGTAACCAGCAAGTGCTACAATCAAAGCTCTCAATCTGTTGTCTAATTTGAAATTTCATGGTCTTTCTATGATATTATTGCCTATCTGGAAATGAGGTTGTCTCCCAGGGTTTGTCTGTATAAATCAATTATGATGAAACAGTTGATAGGTTTTCCAATATTGAAAATTGAATTTGACCAATTGAGTTTTTCAGACATTCCTCTCTGATTCAGTAGGAGTGTGAATCCCTTAGGGTCAGTGCAAATTTATTCATGGAAAGAACCCAGAGATGATTCTTAGTCCCCAGGCAACATTCAGTGTGCAGACAAACTGAAGGTTGTTTGTTTGGTTGTTAGATTGAAAGTGGTCAATTTGGTCGACCTTCATCTAATACTGAATCAAGTGAGAAGCAGACTATGATGAGAATGTTGTCTGGCAGAGTGGTTCTCAAAGTATGGTCCCCAGACAAGCAGCAACAGCATTCCCTAGTAAAATGTTAGACATGCAAATCCTCAAGCCTGAGTCCAGACATAATGAGTCGAAAGCTCTCAAGGTGGGGCTCAGTCATCTGTTTTTAAACAAACCTTTTAGGTGATTTTGATGCATATTAAGTATGAGAACCACTGATACGGAAAAAATGCCTTATGAAAGCATTAATTTCATGGCATAAGGCATGCTGTATTCAGCTTGGCATTCAGATTTCCCAAAATATTATAGTCGTCTAATAAATGTTTACTAAATCAATAAATGCAAAACCAGACATGGTAGGCAATAGTACTATCTGCAGATTTTAAACTTCCTTATATATCTTCATTTTCACATTTTTCTGTACAATTTTCTTTTTAATCCTTGAGAGATGCTTTAAATATTTAGTGGCTGGTTGCCAATGCGTTGCCTCTAAAAATCAACTGGCACAATTGTATACTGAGTGTGGGTCAAGGAGAGCAAAGATTATCTGGACATAGTGTCTTAAAAAACATAAAAATAATTGGTGATCTGTTAACACTTCACATGTTAAAACAAAAAGTTATTTATTAATAGGAAATTTACATTTTTATATAGTATTAGTGATCTATAGTTACTGTATACACTTCAAGGAAGGCCCTGAAAGAGATTCAGACAGTAAGAGCAAATTACAGTACTTAAATTCCAACAGCAAGCGCCTGAAGAAGTTCCCCAAATGATCCACACCTCCCTCTACTTAAGGCTTTGGTAGCCTCCTCCCACAGGCAATTTGGTCTGACCCTGTGTGAAATACTCAGAAGATGCTGCTTGGTTTTTGAAGCTGTGTCACAGGTAGCCTCACAGCTTCTGTCTGCTTTCTTGAAATACACATCCAGGGGTGGGGGTGGGGAAACAGTCACCATATAAATAGTCCAACTCTCTTGAGACTGCCATGCTGTGAGGAAGCCCAAGCTAGCCATGTGGAGAGGTCATGTGGAGAGTGTTGCAATAGCTGGCCCAGCTGGGTCGTCAGCCATTTGAGAGAAGCATCTGTCTTAGACATCCAGCTCAGCTCAGCCTTCTGATCACCCACCTCGGTCACCACATAACAGCAATGCCAAGAAAGACTTTAAAAGTGGGAAAAGTGCAGATGAACCCAGTTAACCCACAGAACTATGAAAGACAATAATAAATTGCTGTTCTAAGCCACTAAGTTTTGAAGTGGCCTTTTACACAAAAACAGATAAAAGAAACATTAATGTTTAAACAATCCTTAGGGTAATAATCATGGAAATAAAATATATACATGAGTGAATATTAATTTGATTTTGCTATTGGTGAGTATTTCTATCATTTTATTTCAAAGTTACACAAATTTTGATTTAATACCTAAATGTGAGAGAAGTATCCTCCAAATTCTGTCCTTTTCTGCTGATGTGATTTGATCAACAGAAACCTGGAAAAAGCTGAATTTTGGGTCAGGCCCAGTGGCTCATGCCTGTAATTCCAGCATTTTGGGAGGCTGAAGCGAGTATATTACCTAAGGTCAGGAGTTCAAAACCAGCCTGACCAACATGGAGAAACCTTGTCTCTACTAAAAATACAAAAATTAGCTGAGTGCGTGGTGGCGGGGACCTGTAATCCTAGCTACTAGGGAGGCTGAGGCAGGAGAACTGCTTGAACCCAGTTGGTGGAGGTTGCAGTGAGCCAAGATCATGCAATTGTACTCCAGCCTGGGCAACAAGAGCGAAATTTCATCTCAAAAAAAAAAAAAAAAAAAAAAAAAGGCTGAATTTTACACCTGACCATTGTAGCGGTTTTGTGTACACAGTATCACTTATCAAATTACTCTCTGTTGAGTTCTGAGCCATAAGAGAGGAAAAAAAGATAAGAACAGCACAGCAAGTAACAAAGCTTAGAATATAAATGAGAATGGTTGAAAGGCAACTCTAAAGGGTATGCTTTGGGAGGTTAATATGCTTAATAAGATGTAAGCACATTTGTATTTTTATTCATCTCTCTGTGCTTTGTACATTGATAAACACTGGATAAAGAGGAAGTACTCCTCTTTTATCATTTGCTATTAAACATATTCAGCCACTGTGTTTTTCAACTGTACCTTGTTAAAGAGGAAATACGCAGAGAAAGGTGATAATGTATAGTCTTGTTTTGTACATTAGAATATAAATCACAGCAAGAAACCAGATTGCTGCTAGAATATTATTAGCATGGCTCATTCAATACACATAAATGGATCCATCCCTTACAAATAAGTAAATACCCAAAATCGAATTCTGTATCATACTTTTTAAGTAGTTTGGTTATTTTGATCATCATGAAACAGAGTTAGATTTATAATATAATTAGTAATTGGAATTCACTATTAATAAGCTGCTTGATTTACTATCTTCTAAGATTTTCATTAACAAAAGACATTTATCCCAGCTCAAAGAAAACTATTTTTCTAGAACAATGGGTATATGTTTTATCCTCCAATTATCTCCTGACAACTTCATCCCACAGAGCCAATGTGACATAATTGAATGAGCTGTGGACTACAAGTCAGGAAGCATCAATTATTTAACCAATACTGTCAAGCTGTCATGAAATAGCAGGCCCCATGTTAGATTCTGGAGTGCACAGTTCTTCGTGTGGATTTTAACATCTACTATGTTCTGTTTCTGACCCTGTCATAAGGTAGAATTGTGAACAAGAAGTCGTGTGACCTTAAACACATTAGTTAATGACTCTGACTTTGGATTGTCATCTATGAAATGAGGCTGAGGAGGTGACTACCAATACGTCATTATTCCAGTATCTTGAGGCTAATTACTTACTTGAAGTTCTGAGCAAACCACATTTTTATCAAAATATGGTGTTTCATGATTCCATAAAAGAAAAAATAATAAGCCTTTTTTTATCTGAATAATGAAATTTTACTAAATTTTAAATCCTACTTCTGTCTTAAATACATTTTACTTTTCTTCTGTTTTAAAAATTGTATTGCCTAAAAATCTCCCTGGATGCTCCACTGGTTTATGCCTTTCAAAAGCTTTGCACTGAGTGCCCACAGCTAAAGTGAGCTAGAAGAGCCATGTGTACTTCTAGTGTTCAAAATTATCTGTAGGAGACAATTTTCTTTTAAATATGGAATAGAATGGTAAATATACCTGATAACTATTTTGGAAACACTAACCAGGAACACCCAACATGACCTGGCTGGAAATCAGGGAAGGCCAAGTGCTTCTCTTATGTAATGAGTCATTTCTCTACAAATCTCTATTGGAATATTGCGTGAGACCAGTCTTCATTGTGTTAGGGTGTCTCATGGATTGAAGGCCATTTAGCACCTCCTGTCTAATATCCAGTAAATGGCAGTAGTCATCCCCAGGCATGTGATACTCAAAAATATTCTCAAATATTTCCACATGTTCCCAGGAAGGGGATGATACCACTGGGTTAAGAGTTTCATAACCTTGTATCTGTCAAGATGGTTTAGACAAGTCTAGAGGATAAATGAGTATCTACTTGAAAATAACAGGAGAGAAAATGCAATGAATGAATTCAGGAGGCCTGTGTTGTTCACTTGGTCTGTAGAAACAAGATGTGCCTTATCTTAATTTCCAATTCTTTGGCAATTTAAAAAAAATTTTTTTAAAGATCTGGCTAAAATACGGATGAAATATTTTCTTAAACTTCTTCTTTAAAATTCAAGAGGTAACACTTTGCACAACAAAATTAAGCAGACAGGAGAAATCATGATATACCCACCACTATGACATTGTCTTCTTATCGACCAATGTAAAAGAGAAATTCAAACTGATGTCATAACCTATAATCCCTTTTATGGACTGGGAATGTCCAAGTAAGGAAAATGTAGAGGTTATATCTTAGCTAGCAATACTGTCTTAAAAGTTTGTTTTCTTTAAGTCCTTTATCTAATAAATTTGAGAGCCCAAAGAATTTAATAATCTGATAAAATCAAACTAAAAAAAAAAAGAAAACTATTGACTCTTTTTAATAGGTAACTCTGTATGCCACTGGCGGTTATAGTTGTCTTTGCACATAATGTCACAGGATCATTGAGGTGTTGCTTTTCTGGCTGGAAACCTCTGTGGCTGACGGTGCCTTTGCCCAAGTTTTGGTCAGGCCCACTGGGCTCATTCTGCCCACTTGGGCTGGCAGGCTGCACTTGGCTTGTGCTATTGATCTGGGTCCCATGCCTGCCAAGGAAGAGCCAGGCGCAGAGCGGTGAGGAGTATGTGAGTGAGCAAGTGTGGGGTCCAGCCACTGCACACAGCCAGGCATGCTGGCTGTGGTGGGCCAGGCAGCTCCAAGTACCGGCACAGGCGTTGGCTCCCTGCAAGGCTGAAGCTGGACCAGGCATACTCCAAGCAGCTTCCATGGCTGGCACCAGGGAACACGATGGCACTGGAAGCTTGGAGTCACCAGAACCAGAGATCCCCAAAGAAGGTGTCACAGCCCTGGCTTGGGGAGCTCCTAGGTCTGGGCTTCCTGAATGGCAGCTCTTTTCTCCTTCTTGTAGCCCACAATGTAGCAAGCAAAGGCGTGTTTCAGCTCTGTTTGTGTTGCCTCACTTTCAGAGCCATCGTTCGGTGAGTCCCAAGTTGTTGTCCTGTATCCAGGAAGAACGAGGTACACAGACAAGTGGAGGTGGAGCTAGGTGAAGAAGTGCTTTCTTGAGCAATGGAACAGCTCAGAAGAGACCTGCAGACGGTAGCTCCTCTCCACAGGCAGGTTGTCCCATCATCTGCCCAGCTCTCAGCAAAGAGAGACCCACAGTACACAGCTCCTCTCTGCAGGCAGGTCATCCCCTCATCTGCCCTGGTCTGGCTGAGGCTGGGATTTTTACGGGCTTCAGAGGGTAGGAAGTGCGTGCTGATTGGTCCATGGGTGGCCACCGGTAGGCCCATAAAAAACACCATAAGTTCTCACTCCTGTGGTGGAACTGGCAGCCAGGTCTGCAGGCCTCAGGCTGTCCCTGGCCTGAAGATTGGGTTTCACTTGGGATCCACCTTTTTCTGCCCAGGAGTCTGTCCGCCTCCTGCTGCCGTTAACCTGCCATCCATGGTGCCTGCCGTGCCAGGCTGTTCATGCGGAGGCGTGCCTATAGGCCGAGATGAGCCACCCTTAACTTCCTCTCAGCCTCCCTCCCAAGCTCATCGCCCCCCACTCCTCATGCTCGTTGGCGCCCAAAGTCCAGAGGGGGCTGAGGCAGCAGGGGTCTGGTGTGTCAGTGCTGCCCTGAGCGTGCACATGCGGCCGGGTCATGACAGCACCCAGGCTCAGCCACAACTTTCCTCTGAAATCGGAGTTAACGCCAAGAGTGGGGAGAGGCCAGGCAGCAGGAGCAAGTACGTCCAAGCCTGCAGGGGCAAGGGTGCTTCTCGGGCCCTCGAGATTGCAGAGATGCCCAGGTCCGCAGTCACAGCTGGGTGGCTGCAGCAGGTCCCCGGAGGGAGAGAATCTCGCCCCTCCAACTTGGAAGGGGGCGGGGCTTCCACTTGTTCCAGGCTCCCCCAGCTCTCTGGACCGTACAGCCCCAGCTGCGCCTCCCCCACTGCAGCTGGCATCATGGCAGCAGCCACTCCACACAGGCCGCGGCTGCCATCATTAATACATAGAACTACTAATTATTCACCAACAGAGTGGCAATTAAAGTTTATCCCAGCATGAAACTACTGGAAAGCAATAAGCCTATTCTCTTATGCTGACCCACTTAAAAAGATTTAAATTGTATCAACTTTAAATGTTACTAAGTCAATGAAAATTATGTGTTGGGCTGCACTGTACTACAGATTGCAAGTTCTATGTGCATTAAATTGCTGTGAAATATCAATGAAGCCTCTCGTGCATTTATATTCCAGCCTAAACTGTGTTGGTTTTACCCTAGCCATGCCGGCTCCATTTCTTAACACAGGAAGCCTCATTAAGGGACACTAGGGTAACTCTTCATTCTTCTGTCTACATGGAAACATCTATCAACCAGTTCTACATAGTGCTTCACAGAAAGTATTAAACCATTTCTAGACATTGTCCACATGCTGGATGCCAGACAGCTCAGTATTGAGAATAATAATGTTTCTGTACAAAAAAGAAAACGAATTTTTTTCTTTATCCTTTACCATTACTCTGGTTGTTGCCTTCATTTTCCTTGAGTTGCTTCGTTAAGGTGTCATTTCACAACTGTAGGATTATTTGCTCATGAAAATACATACATGTATACACATGCACACACACAGATGCACACACACATTTTGTCCCACAAATTATATGAAAAGCACCAAGAGTGTTTAATCAAGGCATAAATTAAGATATTAGAAATTTTTCCTCATTAAATTTTAATCTTGTTGATTTAATCACACACATTTAATCACCATAACAATGATATGATTGCATTTAGGAAAATCTCACAATAAGCACACAAAAAAATGAAGCACTAGTCTCTAGTAATATTTTCAATCAACTATAAAATTGAATATGAAAATAATATAGACTATGCAAGCCCAGGAAATCAAGAAAAAAGGCATTTAATACTTGCTCACATCAATATAGAACTAGTCCAATAATAGTCACCAATGTTTTCAGTAATCCAGTTTGTAAATGTCTTTAGCAAAGTAACCTATTCTTCAGCCCCAGGAGATTATCTCATAACCCAATCAATGGTAACCTAAGAAGGTTTTCACTAACTACCTTAGTCTATTTCCTAGTACTAGATAATAATGTTTCCCTTGTTGATTTTTAAAGCCTTCATATATTTGTAAATAGTTTTCTTACAACTTCTCAGATGTTATTTAGCCCAATAAAAATTATCTATCTATCTATCTATCCATCTATCTATCTATCTATCTATCTATCTGCATATATAATATATAATGTTGGTCAAACACACATACATACACACATATATGCACACACTCGCCCTTTATGGAAAAGAGACTCAAAATCAGTTCTCCTTAGTTGTCAATTAGAGTTAGTTTTAACATCAATTAAGTTTGCAACATTATTCATGGTTAGGAATATGCAGGGAAAAACATTTTTTCCTCTCAAGATTTTTTCCATTTAAGATGTAGAGTTAAGATAACCATAGCCTTATATGTGCAAAACTGAGAGTGAAATAGGGAGTGGCATTCTGTCGTCTCTACTTCCAATGCCAATAATTGTACAAAATTGTACATTTGGTAAGACAGATAAAAATCTTTTAAATACATGTTATACCATGACTTAATAGAATAGAATAAAAACAATTCTGTTCCCTGCAACCTCTGTATAACTACATTTACGTAAACCAAAATTAGATTAAAAAGCAATTGGACTGCATAGTTTCCACTGGCCATACCAAATTTGTTCTAATTTTTATGCACAAGAATATTTTAATTTGTCTGCCAGATTTAACCAACATATTAAGCAATATTCTGAAAATAATAGAGCGAATTCTTAAGTAAGCACCATGTCTGTGGTGTCACCTACTCCTGAAGATAAGCCCTTTAACTAGGATGCTTGTTGAGCTACCTTTCTAACATAAAACCAAGCTCTATGTCCTCTTTTAATTATCCTAGTATTACTGAGACCTAATTAATAGAAAGAACTCCAAAATGCCCTCTGCTGAATGATCTAGGCAATGGATTCAAGGGTCTCAGTGCTAATTTCTGAAGTATGCAGAAGGATATTCATTTGGAGGACAAAGGCAAATGCTGGGGGATGCAAACAAGTAAATGGAAGTTTAGGAATCGTATGTGCTGGACTCACACTTCTGGGAGATTTGCCAATTCAGCGTTTCAATAAAAATAGACTGAATGCCTACTATGTGCCCAGTGCTGAAACCACAGCTGTCAACAAATTGGCCAGGTACCTGTCTTATGAAGCTCATATCCCATACAGAGCTGTCACCTACACCTTTAACAACGGATTTCAAAATGCCAGGAAACTGACTACAGAATTCTAAATAGGATTCACTTTTCACCTGCTGGTATTTATTATATGGGGAATAGCAACCACCACAATATGCGATGGCCATGCTACTAACATGAATTCTAGAAGCTAGCTGGAGAGAGAGTTTGCAGTGCTCTCCATTCCAAAGTTCAGCCTTTAGGCTTTTGTAGATTGCATGCCTTGAAAATGGTCATGAATCCCTATCATTTCTTCCCCAAACTATTTCTTCTCCTCTCTGCTGGAGTGAATCTGCATCTCTGGTTACTCTGATTAATAACCGATTAACATCTTGGGTTTCTAAATTACCTGAATTGATAGGAGGCTCTATTTGCTATCACCTTGCGTACCCCCAAGCAAATAACACGCAGCACTAAAAATAACACCCTTCAAAGTCATTGAATAAGGCAGGGAAAATAATTATTTCCTCTTCTTTCTCTTTTCTTTCCTTTTGCCTCCTCCTTTTTCCCTTTCTCCTTCTTTCTCTTCTTTCTCCACTCCTCATCTCTCTTGTAGTCTTCACCTCCGTATCCTCCTCCTGTAACTCCTCTTATTTGTTTTGTTCTCTATCCCTATATATTTCTTGATCTAAAAGACACTCACTGTCCCTTTGCCTCTTCAATGGACCCTCTATTTATTCCTATTAACAAACTAATTTTTTATATTAGTATTTCAGTCGTATTTCACAAACAAGATATAGAACATTATGTTTTTTTAAAAAAAAACTGTTTAAGTTTCTGTCTACTTTCAATTTCCTTTTTCCAGAAACTTAATGTGTTTTAAAAAAACAAACCAGGAACAAAAGAAAACTCCAAAGGAAGCCTAAGTCACACAAATATCCATTTCAATGGGTATTGCTACTTCTGTTTTAATAAATGAGAAGAAAACCCCACTATTCACATGATTAAGGTCTGCCTGGCAACCCAAAAACTTCTTGAGTCCACAACTTGCAAGTTAGAAAATCTGGGGATAAACTACATGTATGTTCCAATGGCAAAATCCTCAGTGGAGCTCTGTTTCCTTAAACCTTTTGTTGTTGTTGTTGTTAAACTGAGAAAAGCAGACACATATTATTAAAGCATATTTAATCCTATTACCAAGGCTTACTCAGCCACAAGGAGAAATTCTACTATTTCTTTTAAGTGCCATTACCCTATTCAGAGTGCTCATCACCCTGACACAATTAATGCAATGTATTTTTAATTGTGTAGCAGGTCAAAGTGATAGCATCCAAACCTCTGGCTTTTCACACTCAGTGTCAGAAATTCTTGCTGCCACAGGAATATCTTTCAGTTGGTTCAGACTCATATAAGCAGTGACACCCAGTGGATGGAAACATCTCAAGCAAGAACCTCTCAGCTCTCTGCCCTCCACCCCCATCTTCTCTCTCCAGGGAAAGATTTTTGTAAGTGCTTTGTTTCTCTGACCTTCTTACAATTCTCCACAGGAAAGGAAATTATCAGATTGCCTAATGCCAGCCAGCTTTTCTTTAAAATTTACTCAAATTAAAAAGACTCAGACCTTTCCTTTGCAGTGAAGACATTTAAACCTATCAAAATATGTTCAACTAATCAGATATTTGGATTCTAAAAATAAAAGCAGATTTACAAGTATAAGGATAAAAGAGAAAGATGCTCAATTAATTTCCTACATTTTGCACTTAAAAAAATGTAATTGCCAGCAGAAATCATGGCTTTATTATTTATTCATTGCAAATCATTTAGAGAATATTAAACCAAATTTGTGAGGAAAAAGTAATATAAACTGTGGACTGAAATCATCTTCATTCCAAATGATGGCTATCAATAAAAATATATCCACTCTAATGCAACCATTTTATTAACTATTTCAGCTGCTCTCACAATATGAAATAAAATGTTTGCTTCTGATTTGAAGATAATAACAAAATGTAAATCTTTTTAAAAAGCTCTAACCTATAACTTTGTATTCCACAAACCCTTCCGAACAATCATTTCAAATAAAATTCCTTCAAAAGCAAAGATGGGGTCTTGTTTTATTTTGTTTGCAAGACAAACTGTTTTTTATTTCTTCTGTGTAATTAGCACCAAAGGAGGTATTAATTCACCTTTATGTAGATCTTTGTGAAGAATCAAGTATTAGCATAGGCTCTCTTAGTTGCTGAAATACAAGTCAAGGAAGCAGCTACTGAAAAACACTGATGGTGGGGTAGGGGTTAACATAACTTTTTCTTACTCTGTCAAAATCACTACCTACTGCTGGGATTTCCGGTTTTCAAAGTAGGTCTCTAGCATGGATGTGCATATTTCTTGCTTGAAGAATTGAGGAGATTTGGGAAGCAAAGAAACCACAACTCAAGTATTCTTAAAGTGGCCAACAGCAAAGTTAGGAAAAGGCAGCAAGCTCTTTGAAATAAAATTACCTTGAGGAAATGAGAGGTTATGCTGGTAACCTAAGCTCAGGAAAAGGAATGTATTTGATTAAAGATAGTTGATTTAGTTTGCCATAGTTTATCCATATTTCTTAAAGCTCATGTATGCCTAGATATCATGACACAGAGATTGACTGAGAAGAAGAGTATGAAATAACATGTTTCAACACGGCGCCTAACATGGAATGACATTTCCCAGCCAGAGTGAGTCCACTGGATTCTGCAGGACAATTACTAAACAGTGCTACCACATGGTAGTAAGAAGGAACAGAATTTATGGTCTGTTAAGACTTCTCTGACCCAGGGCACTCCAAAGGTTATATTCTTCCCAAGTCACCAACATCTAAAGGTTTACCTTTCATCTATTCTTTGGGAAAGTAAAATGCAGGTCTACTGATTAAGTGCTAGAACAGCAGTAGAGAGGCATCTCCAACTTAGTTTCTATGAACTATGGTCATGCATGTGCAATTGAAAGAGTACACTCTCTCCCACTCACTAGAACAGCTGTCTTGTCCCTTTCTTTGTGCTGTGGTTTGAATGTGTCTACCAAATTTCATGTGTTGGAAACTTAATCCCCAAATTTATATGTTGGTGGCATTTGGAGATGAGGCATTGGGAAATAATTAGAATTAGTCATCTGGGTAGAGCTCCATGACGAGAAGTGGCTTAATAACAAGAGGAAGAGAGACGTGAGTTAACACATTCTTGCCCTCTTCCCATGTGATAGGCTCCACCATGTTATGACACAGCAAGAATGCCATCACCAGAACCATATGAGATAAGTAAGCCTCTATTCTTTATAAATTGCCCAGTCTGTGGTGTTTAATGATAACAACAGAAAATAATTCAGACACCTTGCTTTAGTCCCCTCCTGAGGTTGCTTTTCTCACCCACTCACAGCTCCGGCACATTCAGTTCCACCCACTAACTCCCATTCCTCTTTGAATATGACTGGTTGCCCTACTTCAAAGAGTCTATGTGTGTACACAGACTCTAAGGCCCAAAAACACTCTCCTAGGCCATACTACTCAGATTCTATAATAATCTAGTCACTTAATACAATTTTCCTTAGCAGTTGAGAAAGGAACACTTTCCCTAATACCTACAAAGGAAGAAGGGTTCTGATAGTTTAAGAGTTAAATAACCTAGTGATCAAGGAAGGCAATGGAAAAGAAAAAAAAATGGCAAAGAGAAAGAAGGAAGGAAACATGCAATGTGAGGTCTGTGATATCCATGTCACTGTAAGGAGATAAAGTTTATTCATTCTTAATATTGTACAGTATTTTATTGTATGGATATGCCACAGATTATTCAACCATTTTGCTAATGAATCATATTTTTAATGTCAGTAATTACTTGTATAAAAGATTGTTTTCTATGAATTTATTTTTAGAATAGATTTACATGAATAAATAATTAGTCATATTCATATTGGTCCTTAATAAGATTAATTCTTAATACACTATGTCTAGGAGAAGTTGAGCAAAAACATTCTTGTCCCCACACACACACACACACACACACACACACACACAGGTTGAGTGAAAGAAAAGGGGCAGATTGTGTCTCTAAGTCGAATGAACAGTATGAGAAAGGAAGTAAAGTTACCAAGCTATGTTTGAAACCAACTGAGTTAAGGCCATGTTGAGAAAGAAAAGATTTATGACTGACACCATTTTTTCCCAAAACTTATGTATAGAGGTCAATAATGACTCTTATGAAACTCATGGGCTTATTATGGAAAAATTTTTATTTATGAATAATAAATAATTTATTATTTTCAGTTTTAAAAACTTTCTTAAATCTATGGAAGAAATGCAGAATTTGGTTCGGTTGTTTATGCATACACACACACGAACACATATGTGTACAGGCTGAAGAGCAAATGGTTTATAAGACCGGCCTATAGAGGTCCCACAAATGATCAAGTCAGACAACTACCCCTTTTCTGTATTTAACTGAAAATAAGGTCTATTTTGCAAAATATAACATGCAATTTACCCACAAGAAGTGTGAATTTATGCAGTTTCCTATATGAAAGTGTGCATTGCACTGATCTAAGATAGACGTCTAAGGCCAGTTTAAACCTGATGATATACTCTCTCCAATAGTGCCATAGCAGTAATGTTTCTGATAATTAGTTACTCCTGTGGGCTGGCCATTTTCTGTTTCACTACACTCATACACAACTCAGGTTCTGGCTCAGCCTCATACATGTAATCAGTCAGACTTAGTAAGCTCAGGGGGCCTAGTCATCCAAAGCAAAGTTGAAAATTTCCTTATCTCCCACATTGTTACAATGAATCTGGCTTTAATATGTGTCCCAGTCCTATCAAATTTCACTATCTACAAAGCTTAGAATGATCAGAATTTACCAATTCTCCATCTCCTTTTTTTTTGTGGGGGGTGTGTGTGTGTGTGTGTGTGTGTCGTATATTCATAACAACAAAAACTGTACCATTATAGAATCAGGTATTACCATGTCCAATAATAAAATCAAATGTTACTCTCTCTTACCTTATTTTTCTAATAATTTATGACTGAATGAAAATGAGACTAAGACACTGTCGATGCAGAATCCTCCCAGCATATTCTTACTAAATAAGTCTTTCTGTATAAAAGGAAAGGACTTAACTGTTTTCTAAGTAATATAATGCATTCTTAACTAAGTTGCTTTTGGCCACAGTGATTATTCTGCCCTCTTTTGGAGAGAACTTAACTGGAAGTAAGTTTATGAATGAACTCACTTCTGCATATTTACCCGTTTCAGCCAAAACATCGCCCCAATTCTTCAATTACTTTAACATGGGTTGATGGTATTAAAGAAAAATGTACTAATGCAAATTGACAGAACAAAATAAATGAAGGAAGAAGCTGAATATGAAAATAGGGAATTTTCCCTGTTCTCTTTAAACTTAATGGAAGAGAGGAGAAACCACTATTCTTTTCAATGACACCAATCAAATGGTTCCATTTCTACTTAAGCACTGTCGAGCTTGTCTAAATCTGGGCACTCATCTCAAAGTCTGGAAGAGGGATATGGTTATTGTGGAATTAGTCTCTGGGGACCACATGCTTTCACATATTTCACTAGTCCCCGTGGCAAACCTTGTGTGTGAACTGTCTAGCACTATTTATTAACTAATGAGGACTTTTCTATTCATTCTTTGCAAACTCAGACATTTACTCAGATATCTCATGTTATGACCAGGAAATGAATACAAAATTAAGTAGACTTCAAGCTATCATCAAGATAATTCAAGCTATATGACATTCTTCTTAGTATCTCTGGAAAACTGAAGCAATAGTATTTAAAAATCTTCTTTCGGTCTTATGAATTATTTCCTCTTGCCTCCATTTCACTTGAAAACCATCAGTGCATCCCTGGGGAAAGCAGGATTATGACCTCTGCTTCCTGAAACTCATCTGGTGCTCCTTACTACCA
Source organism: Chlorocebus sabaeus (assembly GCF_047675955.1). NCBI lineage: Eukaryota > Metazoa > Chordata > Mammalia > Primates > Cercopithecidae > Chlorocebus > Chlorocebus sabaeus. The sequence goes on from NC_132911.1 coordinate 118,860,273, forward strand.
TGATCCAAGAAGAAGTCTGCCAAAGAGTTGGGAAGCCATATTTCCTGTTTGGGTTTGTGTGCTGAAGTCTGTGGTCACCAGTTAAAAAACCAAAAATAATCAGTCACTAATTGTTCCGGTTACTATTGCTACATCACAAAATTAACTCAAAATTGAGTGTCTCAAATTAATCATTTCATTATTCTCACAAAGTCTATGTTCTCACAAAAATTCAGACAGAAAACTGCAGAAATGACTTGTCCCTAATCCACAGTATCAAAAAGTATCTGGGAAAATTTGGAGGTTGTGGATGACTGAAGGCTAGAAACTGAAGTCATCTGAAGGTTTCTTCACACACATGTATGGCACATGGACTGGTAGACTTGAGCTATGCCAAGAGCACTTATAAGAGTCTTCACCATGTGATTTGGGTTTTTCTTAGCATGGTGGCTTCAGAGTAGTTGGAATGTTTACATGGTAGCTCAGGTCTCCACTTGATTTAAGTGCAAAAGGGAAAAACTAGATTGCCTTTATGACCTCATCTCATAAGTCATTTCTATCATGTTCTATCTGCTCAAGTAGTCACAAGCACACTCTGAATTATGTAAACCTGCTACAGTCATCTAAAGATAGTAGTAACTATCAAAGGCATTTTCTTAATGAATTCATATGCATATAATATGCTCTTCTTACTAATATTTTCCGTAGAAGTTGCTACACATGTCTTTACAAGACATCAAGAGAAGCCAGACGACAATTAGTTTCAGGTTATGTCAGCTTATGACAACAACTATTTGAAAACTTGAAAATGTATGCAACAATTTTACTTGAGATCAACAGACAGTTTGACCTATTTCAGCAGAGCAGCAGGTTGTTGGCTAAAGTATTACAAAAAGTCCAGTCATTTATTTCGTATGTTCACAGATGAAGAAAAGTTAGCTTTCTTTATTTCAATCTGTAGTTTCCAGCTTGCTTAGACTTATGTCTTCTGAAACAAATGGGAATTACTTAGGTTTACAGCCAAACATTTTTGAAAATCCCCAAGACTATGTAATTATTACTCAACACATTCTCCTCTTTGGGCATTTGAGTCAAGATTAGTTACCTGCTCAAAAAATAAAAAATAAAAAAGAGATAAAATAAAAGCTTAGGTATTAAAATGTCTACTTCCCACTTATGTGTCACTTAATACTTTATTATATTAATTTATAGACCAGTGGCAATTAAAAAGTTATATACATATGAGAAAATCACAAGGAGTTTTCCTTAAGTTCATGTGTTATCGAATCTAAATGAAGAGAACATTCCAGTTTTAATGGGTACCGTAATCCTTGAGGCCCCACTGTTTCTTAGGGCTCAGTGTAACCCCATGGCCTAGAATGATTAGGTTTCAGAGATAGTTTTTATCCAGAAATGCCAAACTGATAAACATCTGAAATTTCAACACAGCTGCTCTGAGTGGTTTCCTTATTGCTGTAATCACACTGAGAAATCAAAATTGGAATAAAATATTTGGAACACATTTTCTTTCCTATTTAATAAAGCCTGTTTGAGTATATGTGGTGTGGTGATGGGTCCAAGGAAGGTGGAATAGGAGTCATGTTTTTTTATTACTGTTACTATGTGTTTCTGTGCCTTAATGGAGGCTTTCTGATATTTGTCTTTCATTTTCTTTGGATTCTGATGGTTGAAATTTTCTCATGTTTATCTTAGAAGGGGATTTATTTTGAGAGTCAAACTAGCTTTGTCCACTCAAGGAAAGTAAACAGTTGAAGCGATTATTCTGGTTATGTAGACCCCAAATCACTTTAATCTCCCTTTTAAAAATATTTCAGGTGTTTGATTCCATTTCAGCAACGATGAACTAATTTCAAAGATGAAAAAGACACTATTTTAACACTCGAATAGCTGCTTTCAGTGCCTAACCTAGATAACTAACATACTCTTCCATTCTTTCTTCTGCAATCCTCTAGTATATTTCTGGGGTCCCATAACAGCCTCTCACTGCTGCTATACAAGATTTCTCATGTTAAGGGGCAGACACCAGTGTTGTCAACAGCAGATAAGATTCTGTTTATAAGATTGTGGACATGATAACTTCCTGGAGCTTTCCCTACCTGTAAAACAGCAATAAAACTAGTGCTTACTTCACAGGGCGTGAATGAAACCAAATGACACAATATGTGTGAACACAATTTATAAACTGAAAGTGGCCATAAAAATGCCAATTAATTCAAAGTTCCAGGCCTAAAAATGACTGGCACATATTATATGTGAGTTTGTTTATAGGGCCACTGCAGGTGATGTCCATGTAGGAAAAGCAGAATAACTGGTGAAGTAGTTCTAATGCATTCGTTCATTCAGTATGTCCTGAGAGAGAATAGCAAGGGAAGTTTAGATTAGATTGGGGAGTGAGCTGAGATATAAAGGCTGTATAAGTGTTAATATCCCGAAGATATGGAGAAGAGCATGTATGAATATTCTGAGCCTCAAAAAGCTTGGTGCATTTAACGGACTCAAGAAGAGTCTGTTCTCCAGTGTAGCTGGAGCAGAATGAGAAGAGAAAGAGGGCTTCAGAGTGAAACCAAAAGATATGCAAGGGATAGACCACTCGGGTTTAGAAACCTGAGTTAGAAAGCCTTGGAAAATCTTTGAAGGATTCAAGAAGAAACTATTGTGAAAACATTTACATATTTTAAAAAGTACTGAAAATGTTGTTCAGGGAATTGATTAGATGTTAGATGGACAAGACTATTATGATAGCAGAGGAAAAAGATAGGCTTGGATTATGGTGGTAGCAATGAAAATGGAAAGATATGGCCCTAGATAGAACTAATAATGTGGGCTTGGTGATGAATTAAACATATAAGAGTGTGGGTGAGAAAAATAGCAAGGATCAGTCCTGATCTGTTCCTGCATGAAGCAAAGGGGAGAAGTAGTGATATTTTCTAAGATGAAGGCTGGGGGAGGATCACATTCTGGATGGAATATCAGCAATTTAACTATGTTAACTTCAGTATGGTAATAACAGAAACAACAACAGATAATCTGCAGTCAACATGTATTAAATAACATATATTTAATGGTACCAGATATTGCACTACGTGTGCATGATTTAGGTAGTAAAATTACCTCCATTATTCAGATGAGGAAACTGGTGTTTATGAAGGTTAAGTAAAGTCCCCAAGGTCACATGCCCATAAATGATAGAAGCGCGTTTTGAAGTCCCACAGTCTGACTCAAATCCATTTGCATCACTATACTCTATCTGACTTTCAGATTCACATCTCTAGTGGAAGGTGCTGTCCTGTAGTCTGAAAAGTGGGGCCTGAATTTAAATTTTGGTACACATAATGCAGTGTGACCTTGGTTCAGGTAATTTCCTGTCTATGTCTCAATGGTGTCACCTCTGAAATGAAGGGAAAAGTACCTACAACCAAAAGGTTGTTATTAAAATTAAATGAGATAAAAAATTATTCCTCCTCATAGGAAAAATACATTAATAAATCATAAATATAATACATCTGTGCATTATATTTATGTACATACTATATTTATGTATGTATAATTTTAATACTACTAAATATTACATCTACATTAGAGTGAAATACTGTAAGTTTATTATCAAATAATTATCATATTAAAATTAAATGAGATAAAATGTCATTCCTCCTCATAGGAAATAATACATTAATAAGCCATAAATATAATACATACATGTAGCAGTCTTGTTGGTGTCTTGCCCAGATACACAAATTCATTTCATAGGCTAATAAAGATATATAACTTAAATGTTCTATGAAGGATTACCCTTAGCTTTGATGAAAGATTCCTGGGGGTTACGAACCCCATCCTGGGCAGCCAGGTTATGTTGACTGGTGCAAGAATACAAAAGTTTCACCCCCTTGCCTCAAGGTATTAATAACTCCTCAGTGCCATTTAAACTCTAGAGTTCCCTGCAGAGTTATGTGAAATCTTTACTTAGCTTTTTCATGTTTCCTATTCTTTTTCATTTCTTCTCATGTAAGTTTCTCCTGCAATTTTAGGGAGTAAAATTACCTCCATTTTTCAGATGAGGAAAATGGTGTTTATGAAGGTTAAGTGAAGTCCCCAAGGTCACATGCCCATAAATGACAGAACCGCGTTTTGAAGCCCACAGTCTGACTCAAATCCATTTGCAGCGCTATACTCTATCTGACTTTCAGATTCACATCTCTACTCTTATTAATCACCTACACAGGAAACATTGACCCAGCCTCTGCTTCTAGGGAAGCCAACCAAAGGCAGCTGAAGCATGGAAAAAAAGACTGGAGAAATATTGAGGAATCAGCATATTGCTATTTTTTAAGCTACGAAGATGGATAGGATAGCCTAAGGAAGTGTGTGAAGACAGAGGAAAATTAAACCAACTTCAAACTTCTAATCCTTCCTAAATGTAGATGTTGGGAGGAGAAAATGGAGGAGCCAAAGGAAGCTAAGGAGGTAAGTCCAGAAAATTAGGAAGCAATTCAGATAAGCAGGTACCATTAAATGCACATAAAATGCACAATCTAGAAGTAAACATCTGGTCAGGGAGAATCCCAGACTTATAGAGAATGGGAAGGAATACAAGACTCCAAAGGAGAGAACTTAGCAGGAAGAGGTCAGCCTGCCACAACTACATAGGAGCTGAAAACAGGCTCAACGGATTAGAACAAAATGGTTTATTACACACAGCAGCAAACAGTAGAAACATCAGCATGGTAGCATTAGTTCACCTGCCCCTAAGTCCCATGGGGAGATTCAGTGTGCACACGGAGCAGTCACACATACAGCAGGTTGTAACTCAGATGAGGAACCCGAGGCCAAGGGCTCAGTACCTTTTATACTAAGCAGTAAGCAAGCCAGTAGACATACGAGCAACAGGCAGTAGATTTGTGCTAGTCATGCTGGGGTGTATTAGTCTGTCCTCATGTTGCTCATAAAGACATACCCAAGACTGGCTAATTTATAAATGAAAGAGATGTGATGGACTCACAGTTCCACATGGCTGGGGAGGCCTCACAATCATGGCTGAAGGCTAATGAGGAGCAAAGTCACATCTTACATGGTGGCAGGCAAGAGTGTGGGTGCAGGGGAATCCCCCTTTATAAAACTAAGAGATCTCATGAGACTTATTCACTATCGCAAGAACAGCACAGGATAGACCCACTTCCATTATTCAATTACTTCCCACCAGGTCCTTCCCGTGACACGTGGGAATTATGGGAGCTACAATTCAAGATGATATTTGGGTGGGGACACATCCAAACCATATTACTGGGGTCACTTTGACTTATTAAGTTACCTAGGAGACTACCTATAGATACAGCTCAGGGGAGGAGAAAAGTTGGGCCTTGCAGTTTGGCAGACTCAGCAAGGATGTGTAGGGACATTGGAGACAGTCTTTCTCTACAGCTTAACTCCCCTAGACTCTCAGTGATGACAACTGAAGTGGCTGCACCTTTCAGTGATTTATATCAAAAACTAATAACCAGCTAGGATCTACTACCTATGCGCTACAACAGAAAAAGCTGTAATTATATACTTAAAATAACTGAATGACATATATATACTCAGTTAATTTTAATAGTGGTAAAGATAATTATCAAATCGACAAATGCTAGGTGTCCTATTTTTAAATTTATAGTATTTTTGCTTTTATGTAAATGTAACATTTATACCTTCCTCCTGTTATTGGCTCAAAATGCTTTCCAATAATTTCCTTCCTTTTTAAACACTTCAGGTGTTAGAATAGTTTTTCCTTTAAAAATAAGATATGTGAAATACAGGAAATGCTGAGAGCTGACAGGAGTGTCCAAGCCTTGCAACCATGTTTATGGCAGATATGAAACTAGATCACATGTATCTTTGAACAGCTAATGTTATACAGGTTACTCTTTCCTATAAGGGAATATCTACTTGACTCATGAGGATGGTCTTCAAGTCATGTCGGCATCCCTCAGCTTTAAACCCCTTCCAACTTTGAGTTGGAAGATAACTCATAGATTCCTTACAGAGCATATAGGAAAATTGATTTTTCTATTTAGGACATAGTTGCCACATAGGGTGCTCACAGGGGCTCTGGCTCCAGAGGTGAGAATTAAAGGACTTCAGTAGGTGAAGTCCACATTGGAGAAAGTATTTAGAAAGTGATTCTGGGGAATTAGCAATAGACTCCATCCTGTCCTTTTTCTCACTCTTCACCCCTGCTAGTTTCCACTGACAATATTCTCTTTTGTCTGCCTTCCCACACTCTTCCCTGCCTTGTGTTTCTCCTCCTGATCACAGTGTTCTATCCACTCTGTCATTTCCCTGATGATGCAGTCATGGCTCAGAGGAAACTGCTAAAAAATCCAAGTCTCCCTTTATTTCATGGATTCAACTGCTATTAGAATAGAGAATTTTTGTGAAATACAATCTTTTCTAAAGTGCTATATAAGTTGATTAAAATGTCAGCTTGTCTTTTTGAACCCACCTTCCATTGGAGGCAAAATTAAACAGTCTGTGCACAGTCATAGAGACATGACATGCATGTGAAAGCGGCAAACAGACGGCAAGATACTAACCAGTTCAGATCCAGAAATGGGCGCCCTTTGAAATGAGGCACTTCTGGGAGCTCCTACTGCATTTGAAGAGGAGAAATCAAGCTTTAGACTAGTAACCTGCACACTGATCCCAAGTGTTCTGGGGCCATTGATATTAACAGTTGTGATAAGAGTAAAAAAGCAGGCTACCAGGCAGTAATAGCATCTACTTACAAAAGGATCTCATTGATGGGTGATATGATCATAAACAAAATTGGGATAACATTGTTTCCTCCACCGGGTGTTGTAAAGGTGAGAGAGATAAGTGTTGTACCTAGTGGTTTGTCTGTAAAGTAATGGAAAGATATTAGCTCTGATTTTTTATCAAACCATCATCTTCAAAGTAAGTGGATGGATCTTCCTCATTGTACTATTCCTTGCATTTAACACATTGTGGCACAAAACAGCACGTAGATAACCCCAAATAAATGTGTGAAAAGGAATAATGAACTTTTTCTTAGTCTGGGATTCTTAACGTAGGGCAGCAAACAGTCAGGAGAGAGTTGGCTCTGTTGCCTTGTTATATTAAGTTATATTGCATTGTATTGAATTAAATTGCATTATAGTATATTGTAGTATCCATTTCTCATAGCCTCATAGTCTTTGAATGCCTGCTGAAATATAAAAATCAGGGAAGGTAACTCTGTGTGTGTGTGTGTGTGTGTGTGTGTGTGTGTGTGTGTGTGGTGTGGTGTGTGTGTCTAGGTGAAAGAGAGAAAAATGACAGATATTTATTAAAAGTAGCCTTGAGAAAGTGAAGATTAGGGCTAAGAAGCGTTGTAACAAGTGGCTGACCACAGGATTTGCATAGGAGGACTACACATTTTTTACAAGAATTCTAGGGAGGAAAGGGAAGTAGGGGACTGGGGATGATTGCTGGATAGGAAAGATATGAAAGCTTGAATAAGGCAGATCTCCATGAAAAGAGTTGTTGGAGCTTGTTCTGGTAACTTTCTTGATGGTTTAAGGCTGCAGGTGAAATACACATTGGTTTCCAAAAACAGAAAATAGCGATAAAGCCGCAGAGAAAAACAGTACTCATGTTTCAGTTGTATCTGCTGCTCATAACTCTCACATTTTCAGTGAAGCAACTAAAATAATGTTGTACCTGTTGTGATTCCATTTCTTTTAATGGCCATCAAGGGGCAGTGTTTTGCACTCAAACTAGAGCAGGGGACAAACGTAAAAGAAGGTGCCTTATAGGTTATAACTTTGTAAGGATCATAAAAGGACACACACTTGTAAACTATGAGAAATTTGGGCTTTAAGCCAAGTTTATGTGATCACTAAGGACAGGAAAATACCAACACGATACCTGGGTAACACATATAGTCAACATCTCCTCAGCCTTACTTTGTAATATCCAGTCAATTTGTCCACCCCCAATATCCTAAATAACATAAAATAGTAAATACAGTTTGCAGATTAATAATGTCAAGATATCTTAAACATTCTCTGAAGCCCTTTTGCTTACTATTATTCTATATACAGGACCACAGTCTTTATGATGTAGAAAATTGTGAAAACATTTTTACATATAATCTGACATGGTCCATATTTTTCTTTTATTTGTCAACTTAACCAGAATACCTATGCTGATCTTTTTGAAAATTTGGTTAGAAGACCTGGCTGTTTATTTTGACACTTTGACATTTTCTAGTTCATCTTTGTTTAGAAAGCCGAATTTTAAGTATGAAGTCACTAAATGCTTTAACAAGTGAGATACCCTGAAAGTGCTATATCCATCATGTTGAATAAGTTTCAATTTTTTCAAAAACTATGGAGACACAAAAAGAAACACCCTGTAGGCATCAAAAAGAAAAAAACTCAATGCCACAATTGTATTCTAATGGCTGAAGGCATTTAAATCACCTACATTGTGGAAACATCCACACCTAGCAGCAAATATTTGGTTTTTATAACTCTCAGACTTTGTCTTGTTCTTTTAAATAAGATTCTACAGATAGATATTTCTACCCATTGTCATTCTAGGGGAACAGTTTGTTTCTTGATAAAGTAAGGGCCTTGGAAGGGGAAAATATAATAAAATGAAAAGAGTACCAAAGTAAGAATTAAAAGGTCCATATTATTGTCCTTGTTCTGCCACAGGTATGATGAAAAATCTCGGACAATATACTCTGTTTAGTCTTAATTTTTAATATTTTTTTAGCCTCTTCTGCCTTTGGCTTCCTGATAGCATTATAGTTGAACAAAATTTTCTGGAGCTAATAAAACAAAAAAGGGATGGAGTCATGAATCATAGAGGTGGATAATTTCTAAACTGTCTTCTATTTCTCAAATCATATCAAACTATAGTAACAAGCAAAGTCCTTGATCGTGTGAAAATCGATGTTATCCAGAGCACTTATGAAAGTAACATAAATATTACTATTTTAGAACGTAATATTAAAACCCTCCTGTTACATTGGACTTTTAGTTCCTCCAATATAAGAGGTATGAGAGAGTGAAGGTGGGTGCAAATGTGCATAAATTTGTTCCTCTGTTGGTGAGAACATGCTGGTAATTCCCAGCTAATGGCTCCTCTTCCTTCCTCTAGTTTGTGATAAGTGACTTTGGACAGCATACTTCTATGAACTTCAGTTTCTCCCTTCGGTTGACTAGATAACATGAGAAAACACATTTGAAAGAGGCTAACACTCATTCTAAGTACTCAGTAAGAGTGTATTTCTGTAGGAAAATAAGAAAAGATTTGCTTTCTTAATATTTGAGGTTGGATAGCAATATAATTTTTAATGGTCAAAATGGTAACCTTTATAGAAGAACCAAGTATGTGAGGGTAAACAGAGTTACCAAAGTATCAGTCAAGGACATCCAAGAATAGAGGCATAAGGATACAGTACGTATAAAGAATGGCAAAGTGCTCTATGGTGAGATGGCTACATGGTGTGTTGTCAGGAGTGGCAGCAAGAAGAAAAGCTCATTGATCCAGAGACCTTTGCCACAATCCATAGGATAGTGTTTCAGTTTTATCTTAGAGACTTGCACTCTCCAATATACTAGCCACCAGCCACGTACGATTGCTGACCACTGGAAATGTGGCTAATGTGACTGAGAAATCAGATGTTTTCTTTTATTTAAATTAATTTAAATATTCAAGCTGAAGTGATGTACACTTGTATTAAACACAAATTTATTTGGGGACAGAATTCCATTTCACTTTAGTTGCTGAAAATTTGGTATCCTAGTTGAGATGTATAAAGCATAAAATACACTTTAAAGGCTTTATACAAATAATGTGAAGTATTAATAATTCTTGAAGTAATTGCATGTTGGTATAATAATATTTTCTATATATTGGGTTTAATAAACTATATTATTGATCCCTTAGCATTATACGCAAAATATTGTGAATATGAGTATGTATGCAATTGTGTTCATTTTTCTAATGACATGTGTCAAGGCTTTTACCATATTATAAAAGGATGTAAATGACACTCTCTGGGGGAAAAAAAAGACTAAAGTCATTGATCTATGATCTATGTAGACTAAGAAGACTTGGATAAATAGAGAAAAAAAAACTGAATACACAACCTTGGAGAAGGTTCACATGTATATGAGAAAAGAATAATTAAGTAGAAGTAGACTAACCCTCAAAATGTAATTAAAAATAAATGACAGTTTTTCATAGGCTTTTAATGATTTGAAAAACTTGGAAAGAGTGTTTGCTAGCTGGAATACTTTATTGTTTGTAAGAATGGTTCCCATGAAAATATTTTTTGATCATGCTTTTTTTTGAATATCTAAGATATAGTATCTGCTAGGGTATCTGTATCTAGAAGTAAGATCTCCATTTTTAAATACCATTTCCTGCCCCGGAGCTGGGAAGTGTCTAGCTAGAACATCTGTGAGATAATCAGCAACTACTCACCAGCTATCTCAATGACCCCGTGTCCTGGAAGTTGAAGCTGGTCATTTCAAAACAATGGGGAGACTGAGTTGTACCCCCATGGGCAGCTGAGAATTTAAATGGATTTCAGGTGCAGAGGTAGTATCACTTACCACTGAAGACTTCTAACAGGAACAAGCTTCAGACCTGGGAAAATTCAAAATAACAGAACAGATGTAATCATAACAAGCTGAGCCACAGCCTTGTAACTATAACCCCAGAAAACTATGGATCAAAATGGATTCACATATGGACTCATTGTAATGCACTCATTGAATAAATCAGTGAAGACCAGAAAGAAGGCAAAATTTTTAATGAATATGTCTTTTCCCAACATGTTTGCTCAAGCTTAAAACTCCAAAGGGCCTCTCTGCCATTGCATAGGTTGATGACAAATTTTTGCCATTATATAAACAGACTGGCAGTTTATAGAAGGAACACAGGGAGAATGAAAATGAGATTGAAGTCAGAAGAATTTCGTCTAGAAGTCTGTTCTAAGATCATTAGATGTGTCCTCTTAGAACTTCACTTTTTCATCTTTCCATTGAAAAGATTGTACTAACGGACATTGAATTCCTTTCTTTTCCTGACTTTCAATGGTTTTATATCAAGGTATCATTAATAAAAGAAAAATTGACATCGTGCATGGCTTAGGCTTTTGCTTAACTAGCTTAAATGTAAGCACTCTATTCAATATTATTTTCAGCTCAAGGATTATAGATAAGTGCTTTGTGTTTAAACTCAATCCATTTATTTTTATTCTCAATTGGTGTCCAAAATTGAATTTCTCAACACTTATGCAAATCATAGCAAAAAGAAAAACAAATAACTGAATGTGGGTTTTTTGCAAATATTTCTGCAACAGATAATCGTAAAAATTTGGTTAAAATATTTACTTTTTCCACATGTTCGTATTTTATTTTCAAATAAGACAGAATATATACACACACACATATATATTTAAAATTCACCTTCTATGCTTTCAGACAAGCTGTCTACAAATGTTGATTTTCTACAAATTATTTTCCTTTGTGTAATCTAAGTCACAAAATGCACACTGCTAGTAGGAGTAACTCTATTATCATTCCCATATATATGAAACGTACTAGGCAAAGCATTACACATATTTCATCCTCACAACTAATACATATTATTTCATTCATTTAACATAAGAGAAAATTTAAATATTAAGTAAGAGCTCAAGGTAAAATAGCAGATAAGTTGCATAACCAGGAGTAGAACAAAGGTTAACCTTACTCCCACTTCTCATGATGTTTTCATTTCACAACTCCTCTTCTCCTACTTTACTGACTGTTTTCCTCATCCATTAAACATTGCACATGATCTGGCTTTAACTCCAGAGGTTGGATAAAAGGTCATTCCAAGATCTTTGAACAAGTCTTTGCATCTCTTTACTGAATTATGTAAGTATTCACTTTTGTGGAAAAAAATTTATGTCTATTGGCATTTGAAATTTTCCATTTTTCACCTAACCAAGAAATTTGGGAAGCAAACTGGAGAATTTGGAGTCTCCCAATGAGCACTTTTACCATAATAGTGACCAAAATTATTTAACATCTATTAGAATCTTCTCAGTGACAGAAGATCAACAGTTTAAAAGTAATTCATTCCTGTAAGATGAATTTCTAGGTTTTTAGAAGCTATACCTATGGAATGAGTAAGAATATACATTTATCATGCCAAAGTCTTAATTTTATTCTAATCTTCTCATTGAAATTTCAGAATAATATATTCAGACACTAACTAACATCTCTTTATAAGCTTAGATGGTTCAGAAGCAATTAAAATCCACTATATTTCAAAGTATTGCCATCCTCTCCTTCCCTACACCCGCTCTTCTTCAATGTTTTCTATCTTAGGAAATGTTTCCTTTCTTAGCAAATGATACCATCATCCACTCAGTTTCTCAAACAGAATCAACAAGATTTGACAGTTTCTTGGGAGGGTTAGATAAGAAGTAAAAATGTCCTTTGATTCTTTCTTCTTTCATTCTCACTAACACTGTCATCTCATTGTTAGTTTTCTCCAGTTGTCTTTTAATTGATTTTTTTCAAGCTTTTGAAAAATTGTTGAGCATATAAATAAATGTGCACCAAATAAATTGAACACTGAAGCCAGAGGTCTATGTGGCCAGGTTATAACCTCATTTCATGGTTGCACAATCACCTTCAATGAGATCATGAGAGGTTTGTCTCCAAGTGGGATTCTAGGTAATAACAAATGCTTAGAACTAGTAAACTGAGCAGAGATTCAAGAAGCAAGACTGTTTCATGTGGATAGAATGAGGCTCCCAGAGACTTTGGACAATACAGAAAAAGAGTGGAAGCCTTCAAGAAAAAAACATTGATTTCCTTTTTAAAAGTTAATGAAACTTTGATTATGTTAATAATAACAACAACAAATGTTATCTACCAATTGTTATATTCCTAATTTGCGAACAGGGGCAAATTATTTAGATTTAAATTATATTATTTTTGATTCTGCATAATTAAAGTTTCTAACTCTACCACAACAACTTGTTTTCAGATTGCTGATAATGTGATAAAAATAAACTATGTTTTTAAGCCCCATGGTATAATTTTCTATTCTTTGCCGGCAAATTAACCCATAACCAATATAGCTGCATGGGTCCCTTTATTTTCTCCTGTGTGAAATTGTTCTTTTCTCATCTAAAGTATACTAACTTATTAGATATAAATTTCAATGTCATACTATTATTTAGTCTGCCATAATGTAAATATGACATCACAGAAGTCATCTGTTATAACAATACCCATTAGTACTGATTCTCCATTTGGTTGGTAGGCTACTTATTACTGCCCCAGTATCAGAGTTTATTACTGGTCTGTTCAGGGATTCAGTTTCCTCTTGGTTCGGACTTAGGAGGGTGTATGTGAAACAGCAAAAATGGCAGCCTGCCCCTCCTGGGAATTCTGTCCAAGGGGAGGTCCAGGTCTGTTGCTGGACTGAACATACATGTAGGTGGCTAAAGACCCCAGTTGGGAAGTCTCTCCCTAATTCCATTCCTCCTCTTCCAGGAGTTTAAAAAAGAAGTCTGGCCATGTTTTCGTAGAGCACCTGTGCTATGATGGGGGTCCGCTTCAGAACCCAGTCACCTCGGACATGCCAAAGCCCAAAGACTGGAATAGGTAAGGCACCCAAACAGCAAAGATGACAGCCCACCCTTCCCTCCATGACCTCCATCCCAGGAGGCCTGAAACCACTATTAGCCGGGGAACACTGGTGGAGGTAACCAGAGAACCCGATTGAGAGGCTCCACCCAGTGATGAGAAACAGGATTGGGGACCCACTTAAAGCAGCAGCCTAGCCATGCTTTTACAGGGCCACCATGCTGTGCTGGGGATCCACTTCCACTCCCCAATCGGCTTGGGCTCTCCTAAGCCCAAAGACGGGAATAGGTAAGTTGCCCAAACCCCAAAGACTGTAGCCCAGCCTCCCTCTGGGAGCTCTGTCTCAGGGAATTTTCAAATCTCTGTCAGCCGGAGAATACCAGTGGGGTTGGCTAGAGGTCCTGGCAAGAGACTGAGTATAATCCAACCTGTATTTTCAGTGCCTGCATTATCTGACACTTAATGCGTTTGTAGTAAATGCAGAGTCGATGCTTAAAGAATAAATAAATAAATATTTATTTGATTTGATTCCCATATCTATGAATGTTCTCACCTATAGTCAAGGCAGTTATTTTTCTAAATAGAATAATAATTTTTGGTGCTAACAGCTCCTTATCTTTAACACATACAGCAGGACCTGGATTAACCAGATTATTTTTAATGTCTGCTATTTCCTCTATTCAAAGTTAATACTAGAGTTGACAATTTTCTTACTTCCAATAAAAAAATGCATATTTTAAAATCCTAAAAATGTAAAGCTCAATCAAGAACTCATAGTACAAATGCAAACGCAGTAGTTAACTCTCTAATATGTATTTCCCTTTTTATTGAAGAGAAGCCTACACCTGCCACTTAACTAACTTACAGAAATGTTATTTAGATGTTATTTAGAAAATAGGTGTGAAGAATTCCGTGAAAGGTGATATACAACTACAAAGTGTCATTATAATAGTCAAGCTGGTATTTTGATTCTTGTGTCTCTAGAAATTCTGTTTCTCTTACAACAAATTCTTGAATAATTTTCAGAAGGTTGCTGCACAAGTCATTCTTCACATATCAGATCTAATGGCCCATATGCTACTTAGGAAGCATTAGCACCTTCCTACGGAAATATTCACTAACACATGATGCAAACTTCTGTAGCATTAGTTTGCAGGTGCAAAATTTGTTATAATATAAAGACATATGAGCTTCAGTTTTTAAAGCATTTAAATCCACTTTTCAGTTGTAATCATTTTTTTTAAATTATTTTTTCCATACGTGGGAGGGGAAAATGCTCTTGCACACTTTTAGGCAACGTAACACAAAAAATTAATTTAATTTCACTTTTGAATTTAAAAAGAACTTGGAAAACATATAATTCTTAAACACAGGTGATAACACCAGGATTCCAATAACCCCATACTCTGTTCTAAGAACAGGTGCATTTATAGCTGCCCCTCTATGTATCAAAAAGCTAAGACCACTCGGGCGAGGTGGTGGGCGCCTGTAGTCCCAGCTACTCGGGAGGCTGAGGCAGGAGAATGGCGTAAACCCGGGAGGCGGAGCTTGCAGTGAGCTGAGATCCGGCCACTGCACTCCAATCTGGGCGACAGAGTGAGACTCCGTCTCAAAAACAAACAAACAAACAAACAACAACAACAACTAAAAAAACAACTAAGACCACTCCAGGAAAGATATTTTACACAGGAACACTGAAACTGGTAAATATAATGCTAAAAATAATGCTAGATAAGGAAGCTACAGAAAGTTTCTTAGGGATTTTCTAAATTTCATTTCATGCATTTCCTCACTTAATCTTCAAGGCAACCCTATAGTGTGGATGCTCCTATCCTTCCTGTTTCCTATTCAAAGAAACCAAACTTAAGAAAGTTATAGCTAGGACAAACTCATACAACTGGCATTTGGAAAAGGTGAGATTTGTCTACCACAGACAGAGCAAAACTTGGGGCAATCTGCACTACTGCTTGCCAGCATTTTAAAAAGTCATCAATGCTGAATTCTTCAACTTGTAGATTAAGAAGTGTAAATCTTGGAGAACCTGTTCATCAGTTATTATATATTTTTTAAAAATAATATTAAATAAATTACTGTAAGGGACATTTTAATCCTGGAAAGGAAGTACTATAAGACAAGAAACTCAGGTCACTGTTGTAATTCACAAATTGCCAGCAGAGAAAAGCCTTCTATTGTTATTGTGCAGGTATCATAACTCATAACCCAAATATCAAGAGGCAAATCTGTATGTATTTGTAGTTCAATACTAATATTCCTATGAGTTACAACCTTCATTCACAATACCCACTAGCACTGATTCTCCATTTTCTTCATCTGAGACTTGTACATAGAAATCAAAGCCAAAGAGGTAACAGCTTATTTACAGAAGAAGCAACAGTTGGAAGGTATTGGTGACTTTTGTTTTAGCTGGTTTTTACTCTATGAAAAATATGTGTTCAATTCAGGAAGGAATATATAATGATTATATAAATATATAATCATTCACTCGGCAAGTATTTACTGAGAACCTACTATGTAACAGGCACCACTGCTGGGTATAGAGCTGACAAAGTCCTTGCTTCCACGGAATTAAATATTCTAGTTATCTAATTAAAAGTATGTGATTCTAATTTTTAAATACATAAGTGTCTAATAGCAATAGGCAGCAAACAAACTGGCAAATATAGTGTCAAGTACCAAAAGGTGGATGTGTGGTAACGTGGGTAGCATTTACCATAGAGATAAGAAAAGGCCTCTCATATAAAGTGACCTTTAAAAGGTACCTAAAAGAAAACAGGGAGTGAGTCACGCTGACATAAAGAAAAGGTCCCAGAACAAATAGCAAGTGCCAAAGCTTTGACATACAAGCTGACTTAGTATCTTCATAAGACACAAAGGAGTTTGATGTGGCTAGAATGGAGTTAGGTGAGTTGGAGAAAATAGGGGAAGAAGGGGAGCCTGATAGGAGACTAAGTATTGAAGATAGTGTTGAGAAGGGTGAGGCACAGATCTTGTAGAGAGCACAAGAAAGCTTTTAAGTATTTCTTCAGAGGGATTTGGGAAACCATCAGTGAATTTTGGCTAGACGATAGATTTGATGATGTGCTTTAAAATAATCACTCTGAAAACAAGGTTACAAATAGTCTGTAGGGCAGCAAAGGCAGAAACAAAGAGAAGAGTTAAGAAGCAGTTGCAATGATACCACTAAGAAATGTCAGGGACTTAGATGCAAGAAGTCATGGTAGAAGGGGAGGTGTATTCTGATAGTGCATGTAACAGATATCATGACAGATTGGATGTGAGATGTGACAAAAGGAATCTAAGATGACTGACATGAGTCACTAAAGAATGAATTTGTTCTATTCTGAAATGGGACAGATTAGGAGAGGAGCAGGTGGGAGAGGAAGATAAATTTAGAGTTTGGCCTTGAACCTATTCATTTGTGATGCTTATTAGATATTCAAGTAGTGATGATTATACAAATTTGGATTGCAGGTGAGCAGTCCATGTTAGAGATACAAAATTTGGCTGTAAAATAATTAAAGGCCATAGGTGTGAACAAGGTCACTTAAAAAGTGAATATAGATGTGGGATGTCAAGGTCCAAAGAATGAGCTGTGGGGGATTCATTATTTAAAGAACATAAAACTGAAAAAGAAAATCAGGTAAGGCATAGAAGAACCAGGTAATAGGAGCCCCTGGAGGTCATGTGAAGAAAGTGTTTAAAGAAGGACAAGATAAGCTATGGCAAATGCATCTGATAAGCTTATTTACATGAAGACTGAGAAATGATCATCAAATATGACATTATCTAGTCACTAGTGATTGGTCTATGGCAATTTTAGTTCAGAGGCTAGAAATAAATTTGGATTAGAATGAATTCATGAAAGATTTGAAGGAGACTTGTTGCCAATGGCAAGTGTAAACACAACATGGTGACTATATTTTTCTAACAAAAATTCAGGATATATGGTATCATACATCATCTGTTAGGAGTCAGAACATTTAAACTTAATACTGTTCTAGCAAACCCAAGATCTACACTGGTATGTTACAATGCAATTGTATTTACATTCAACTTTCCTTTCATAGAGAAAGCCCAGTAACTTAATCTTCACAAATTCTCAGTTCCTAAAGATAGCTTGTCACAGCAGGCATCCATGGTGGATTGATAAATATCTATCAAAACCTTTAGTCCTTGTATGATTTAGTAGGATGTTTCCTGAAACATAAGGCCAAATACTATTTCTAAATTTAAAATATCCTCCATATGATGTTTATGCAAGTGTGCTTACTACCACATTTTCTCTCCATGAATAATGCATGTCCTATGCAACTTGAGTCACAAATAAGAAAAATGCTATACATCTAATAATCCATATTAAATACAAGAATAAAAATGCTTTTCTGGATAACTTAATCTTTGAAATAAAAGGAGTTACTGGGTTACTTCTATACAGAAAAGAAAATAAAGTCGAATAATTTTCTCCTTTTCTCTCTTATATTTTTTATTGCCATTAATTTCCATAACTGTTCAAATAAATGAATTCTGCTTTAAAGCCACAGGGCAAAACTAAATAATGAATGGGTCATTCTAGACCAACATGAAACAGCCAAAGTAGTGGAAAGTATATATACTTGGAGTCAAAAAATGCAAATATGATTGCTACACATATCTCTGAAACTTTCTTATTTCAAACAAGTCAAGCAAGCTCTATCCTGTCTAGATCATACAAACATTATCTTATTAAAATTTAAATTCAAAAGGAAAATGCAATTGTGGCTATCAAGCTGCAGGATTACTTGTGACTGATTATTTTAATGGATTGACTAACTTGTCAGCTAGAGCTTAATAATGTATGCCAGCTATTAATTAGGTAGTCATTGTCCCCACTGTCTCTAGTAGAGTGAGCTCTGGCTTCAGCTGTCAGGAGATTGGGAATTGAATTTTAGCTCCAAGGTATACCAGTTAAATGACATTTTGTTGGTGATATGATTTTGGATCTTAGTTATATTATCCATAAATTAATAGCATCACAGTTGTTGTGCTTATGTGTTAGAGAAAGACAGATTGAAAGAGACAAAAGTGAGATAATGTATGCTCTAATCAGTGTTTCCTCCTGTATCCTCAGAAATTATTTCCTCTTTTTTGTCTTCAACTTCTTCCTCTTTTCTGCTCAAATTAACCTCAATCCCTCTCTCGGCCATACGTCCTTCTCCATCTTTTGTTTCCTCCCCGTTAGAGCCAATTTTTTAAGAGTTGTCTACATGTGCACACACTTGTGCTCTCTCCCTCTTCCTTTCTGCCTTTCAGTCCTCACTTTAGATAAAACATTTTGCAGAAAGTCTTCCTAGTCTGTTCAACCAGTACCTACAATTAATCTCCATCCACAAAAATGTATTACTCATTCCTCCAAAATCACATTTTTTCTTAAATTCCCATTTCTCAGGTTTATAACTTGAACAAGAGGAAACAGTATATATCCTCTTGCTTAAGCCATAAACTTTGGAAAATAATCTTCACACCTGCTCTTCTCCAACTCGCTGCAATTAATTCATCACCAGGTGCTGTTGATTCTACCTCTATGCACTTCCAAACACTTCTCCCTATGGCAGTTACATAAAATTACCTCCTCCATCATTTATTGTCTGAATTCCCCCAATGGCCTCCTAACCGGGCTCCTTGCAAGCATATTTGCTGAAAGTAATACTTCTAAATGTAGTCTTCCTCTTTCTTAAGAACCTTCAGACCAGATGCAATGGTACACGCCTGTTGACCCCGCTACTGAAGAGGCTGAGCTAGAAGGACTGCTTGAGCCAAGGAGTTTGAGGTCAGCCTGGTCAACATAGCGAGATCCCAGTCTCCAAACAGAAAGATTTTTCAGTAGTTACCTATTTCCCATTTCTCTATTTCCTTAGAAAAGTATCTAAAATTCTTTAGATTAATTTGATTTTAAAAGTCAATGTAAATCTAGATGGTGCTAATTTGTCCACTGTGGTCCCTTGCCACTCTCCCCTATAAGATATACACCACTGATTTTAAATTATTGCCCTCCCCTTTTTTGTACATGTACCATGTCCCTTCATCTCTAGGCTTTCACATTTGATTATCTCCTCTGGCAATCTCTTGTGACCCCAAAGGTTTGAACAAGTGGACACATCATGAAATCTCATTTAGTACTTGTAACAGTCTGTTCTACTGCTAATGAAGACATACTTCAGACTGGGTAATTTATAAAGAAAGGAAGTTTAATTGACTCACAGTTCAGCATGGCTGGGGAGGCCTCACAATCATAGTGGAAGGCAAAGGAGGAGCAAAGTTACGTCTTACATGGCAACTGGCAAAGAGAGTTTGTGCAGGAAACCTTCCATTTATAAAACCATCAGATATTATAAGACTTATTCACTATCACAAGAACAGTATGGGGGAAACCACTACCATTATTCAACTATCTCCCCCGGCCCTGCCCTTGACACATGGGGATGATTACAATTCAAGGTGAGATTTGTGTGGTGACACAGCCAAACCATATCATTATGCACCTGGTCCCTCACAAATCTTGTGTCCTCACATTTGAAAACCAAACATGCCTTCCCAAAAGTCCCCCGAAGTCTTAACTCATTTCAGCACTAACTCAAAAGTCCACAGTCCAAAGTCTCATCTGAGACAAGACAAGTCCCTTCCATTTATGTCCCTGTAAAATCAAAAGCAAGTTAGTTACTTCCTACATTCAATGGGAATACAGGTGTTGGGTAAATACAGCCATTCCAAATGGTAGACACTGGCCAAAACAAAGGGGCTACAGGCCCCACACAAGTCTGAAATCCAGTGGGGCAGTCAAATCTTAAAACTCTAAAATGTTCTCCTTTGACTCCACATCTCACAACCAGGTCATGCTAATGTAAGAGGCAGGTTCCCATGGTCTTGGGCAGCTCCACTCCTGTGCTTTTCAATTGTACAGCCTCCTTCCTGGCTGCTGTCATGGGCTGGCATTGAGTGTCTGTGGCTTTTCAAGGTGCACAATGTAAGCTGTTGGTAGATCTACCATGCTGGGGTCTGGAGGACAGTGGCCCTCTTCTCACAGCTCCACTACACAGTGCCCCAGTGGGGACTTTGTGTGGGGGCTCCAACCCCACATTTCCCTTCTGCACTACCCTAGCAGAGGTTCTCTATGAGGGCCCCACCCCTGCAGCATATCTCTGCCTGGACATCCAGGCATTTCTATACATCCTTTGAAATCTAGGTGGAGGTTCTCAAATCTCAATTCCTGACTTCTGTGCACCCGCAAGCTCGACATGACATGGAAGGTGCCAAGGCTTGAGGCTTGCAACCTCTGAAGCCATGGCCCAAGTTGTACCTTGGCCCCCTTTAGCCACTGCTGGAGCAGCTGGGATGCAGGGCACCAAGTTCCTAGCCTCCACAGAGCAGGGGGACTCTGGGCCCGACCCACAAAACTATTTTTCCTCCTATGCCTCCTGGTTTGTGATAGGAGGGGTTGCTGTGAAGTCCTCTAACATACCCTGGAGACATTTTCCCCATTGTCTTGGCAATTAACATTTAGCTCCTCATTACTTATTCAAATTTCTGCAGCCGGTTTGAGGTTTGAATTTCTCCTCAGAACATGAGTTTTTTTCTTTTCTATCACATCAAGCTGCAAATTTTCTGAATTTTTATGCGCTGCTTCCTTTTAAACATAAGTTCCAATTCCACACCATGTCTTTTGAATTCATAAAGCTGAACGCTTTTAACAATATCCATGTCACCTGTTGAATGCTTTGCTGCTTAGAAATTTCTTCTGCCAGATGCCCTAAATCATCT
Source organism: Chlorocebus sabaeus (assembly GCF_047675955.1). NCBI lineage: Eukaryota > Metazoa > Chordata > Mammalia > Primates > Cercopithecidae > Chlorocebus > Chlorocebus sabaeus. The sequence continues at coordinate 118,881,731 of NC_132911.1, forward strand.
CTCTCAAGTTCAAAGTTTCACAAATGTCTAGGTGAGGGGAAAAATGCCACAAGTCTCTTTGCAAAAACACAGCAGAGTCATCTTTGCTCCAGTTCCCAACAAGTTCCTCATCTCCATCTGAGACCACCTCAGCTTGGACTTTATTGTCCATATCACTATTAGTCTTTTGGTCAAAGCCATTCAACAAGTCTAGAAGGTTCCGAACTTTTCCACATCTTCCTGTTTTCTTCTGAGCCCTCCAAATTCTTCCAACCTCTACCTGTTTTCCAGCTCTAAAGTCACTTCCACATTTTTGGGTATCTTTTCAGCAGTACCTCACTTCTGGCATTAATTTACTATATTAGTCCATTCTCATGCTGCTAATAAAGACATACTTGAGACTGAGTTTAATTGAGTCACAGTTCCACATGGCTCAGGAGGCCTCACAATAATGGCGGAAGGTGAATGAGGAGCAAAGTCATATCTTACTTGATGGCAGGCAAAGAGAACTTATGCAGGGTAACTCCCCTTTATGAAACCATCAGATCTCATGAAACTTAATCACTATCACGAGAACAGTATGGGGGAAGCCACCCCCATGATTCAATTATCTCCATCTGGCCCTGCCCTTGACATTTGGGTATTATTAAAATTCAAGGGCCAGGTGCAGTGCCTCACAACTGTAATCCCAGCACTTTGGGAGGCTGAGGCAAGTGGATCACAAGGTCAGGATTTTGAGACCAACCTGGCCAACATGGTGAAACTCTGTCTCTACTAAAGATACAAAAAATTAGCTGGGCATGGTGGCACACAGCTGTAATCCCAGCTACTCTGGAGGCCGAGGCAGGATAATTGCTTGAACCTGGGAGGCAGAGGTTGCAGTGAGCTGAGATCGTGCAATTGCACTCCATCCTGGGCTACAGGGCAAAACTCCATCCCCCCCCAAAAAAAAAAAAAAAAAAATTTCAATGTGGGGACACAGCCACATCATATCAGTACTTCTCCCAGTGAAGCACTTTTTCAAATTATATTGATATGCTGTATCATTACAATCTGAGGTCCACAGAAATACATCTGTTGAACTTAGGTTGAATATCTCAGAATTTTCTTAGTGTTTGGCACTTAGTGACTAATCGATTAAAAAGTCTGATAAAGAATTATGCAAACTGTTAACCATTATATAATTGAAAGGAATATTATCTAATTGAAATTCTTGTAAAACACAGGTATAAACAACTTAAATTTCTTATACCTGTTGCCACCTGACTGAATTTACCATTTACATTTATGTTTTAGAGAGAGCAACTGTTTACTTGCTCCATAAAAAACTATAACCCAAAGAATTTTTTTTTCAGTTTTATCTGTTGAAACTATAATTATACTGCTGTTTTATGTAACAACCATTTACATTTCAAAACATATGAAGAAGGGTATTTATTAGATAAATCCAAAAATACAGGTAAATCTTGGTTTTTTATAATGGATAATATAATGGAGGGCTGCTATTAAGTTTAATGCAAATATTTTTTAATTCAATAGTAGTTCATATAAATGAAAGAATCATAATTTTCAGAAATCCTCAGGCGATTTTTTTAAGTGAATAATTTGTCAACAAACGAGCCACAATTTCAGTTTAGTAAAAAGAGTTTCTCTGGCTGGGCACAATGGCTCACACCTGTAATCCCATCACTTTGGGAGGCCAAGGTGGGAAGACTCACCTGAGGTCAGGAGTTCAAGACCAACCTGGCCCACATGGTGAAACCACATCTCTACTAAAACTACAAAAATTAGCCAGGCATAATGGCTCACGCCTGTAATCGCAGCTACTCGTGAGGCTGAGGCGTGAGAATCGCTTGAACCCAGGAGGCGTAGTTTGCAGTAAGGTGAGGTTGTGCCTTTGCACTCCAGTCTGGATGACAGAGTAAGACTCTGTCTCAAAAAAAAAAAAAAAAAAAAAAAAAACAGTTTCTCCAGTTTGTTTGCTCAAAGAGATTCAGGTCTACATTAAAAAAAAAATTATTAATGATTTGTTTGATAGTAGAGAATAAGCATCACTATAATTAGCTGCTACAGAAATCTAAAACATGTAACAAAATATATCATCTAATAAATTGCTACTAGCTACTAAAAACTCTCCTAGAAGCTTTTAAAATGTTATAGTTTTTCATAAAATCCTTTCTTCTTAGGGAGCTATTTATATTGTGCTCATATAACTTGGCTAAAAACTATTCATTTGGATTTTGGAATACCCCATAGTTCTACAATGGATATTTAATTTAACCACTGCCTCGTCAAATGGATTTTTCTCCTGAAGCTATCAAAAGACATAACTGAAAACATATGTTATAAACAAATTACCTAAATGGTAGTGTTTCCTTTATCAATTATTGAATAACAAATCAAACCAAAATGTAGTGGGTTCAAACAACAAAAATGTATTATTGCTCATGATTCTTGTGAGTTGACTGGAACAAGCTGCATTGTCCTTTTGTAATTGAAGTCACATTTGGGACTGCAATAAACTAGGAACTCAGCTGTGGCCAGAGTATCCAAGTAGGCCCTCATCCTCCATTGTCTCAGACTCTCACATGGCATTCTCACCACTGAATAGCATAGCCCAAGATTCTTTACAGCATAACATTTGACGCCAAGCAACAAGCCCCAGTAGTCAAGTGCTTTATCAAGCCTTTGCTTGTGTCATGCTCACTAATGTCCTGTTTGCCACAGCAAGTCACATGGCAAAGTCCAAAGCCAGCATGAACAAGAACTACTCGAAGCCTTAGAAATTGGAAGGAATGGCCATTGGGGGCCACCAGGGTAAGACTACTATAGACAATTTATGTTTGTATATTTCTGTTGCCTGATCATTTATTAAAAGTAAAATCCTGACTCAGTATCAGCTTCCATGCAAATATAACTTTAACCAAAACAGCCTTGAGGTTAGGCACAGTGGCTCCCACCTGAAATCCCAACTTTTGGAGGCTGAGGCAGGAAGACTGCTTGAGGCCAGGAGTCTGCGACAAGCCTGGGCAACAAAGCAAGACCCTGTCTCTACAAAATATTTGAAAAATTAGTAGGGTGTGATGGTGCACACTTGTAGTCCTAGGTACTCAAAAGGTTGAGGCAGGAGGATGACTTGAGCCCAGGAGTAGATGGCTACAGTGAGCTATGACTGCATTACTGCCCTCCAACCTAGGCTACAGAGTGAGATTCTCTCTTTCTCTCAAAAAAAGGGCAACCTTTCTTAAGTTGCAACTTAAATATTAGAAACTTTGAAGTCTCCATTTATACATGTGCATAGCTGTTGTTATTTTTGTTGTTGCTGTTGACAGGCTCTTACTCTGTTGCCCAGGCTGGAGTGCAGTGGCACAATCACGGCTCACTGCAACCTTAACCTCCTGGGCTCAAGCAATCCTCCCACTTCAGCCTCCCCAGTAACTGGGACTACAAGTGCATGCCATCACACTTCTAAAATTTTTTTTGGAGAGAATTCTCACTATTTTGCTCAGACTGGTCTAAAACTCCTCGGCTCAAGGAATCCTCCTGCCTTGGCATCCCAAACTGCCAGGATTACAGGTGTGAGCCACCACATTCGGCCTGGGTGTTCTTTTATGTTGATTTGCATTTACTTTTTTATGAAGTCCTGAAGATTCATATATAATATCATCTGTATACTTGAACTCAATTCTAAAATTAGAAATTTTAAGTGTTTGCATTGTTTTCATTTTGATGCCTAAGTTTATGTATAATGTTTCTTAATATTGGCTCAGATTTTTTTTTTTTAAGTTTAACATTTGTCTCTGTTATAGAAGTCGCAGAAGCATATTGCCAACTTGGATGACACTTGCTATTTCTGGAGTCATGGCTTTATAATGCAACATTTCTAAGTCTTGTTAAATAATTAGACTGGGGTTGTATCAATTAGAATACTTTCCATTCATTCAGCAGTGCTATCTTCTTGAAACTCAAGAGTTGGAAACCAGAGACTATACCAGCTGAGTTGATTCTCTTCTATGATTGCAACAGTTCCTGGAATTATAGAAAGTTTTCCAATATAAATAAGAAGAGATTAGAGTACTTTGTTTCAAAACATATATTATATACACCTGTTCTCTTATACTTTCTTGTTACCTTTTCCTCACACCTTTTTAAAATGAATTATTTAATTTCATTAAATAGTGAAATTTAGAGTAGGAAAGGGTTCTAAAAGTCAGTTACCTGACTTCTTTTTCGTCTCTTTAATTCCCATAACCTCATGCCAAATACTTCATCTTCCAAAATGGGTTTTGATATATGAGAGAGATTTGCTACCTCAAAGGCAGCTATTTTTTTTTTCCCCAAGATGGAGTCTCACTCTGTCACCCAGGCTGGAGTGCAATGGCATGATCTCAGATCACTGCAACCTCTGCCTCCCGGGTTCAAGTGATTCTCCTGCCTCAGCCTCCTGAGTAGGTGGGATTACAGGTGCCCGCCACTATGTCCGGGTAATTTTTTGTGTTTTTAGTGGAGATGGGGTTTTACTATGTTGACCAGGCTGATCTCAGACCCCTGATCTCAGTTGATCTGCCCGCCTCAGCCTCCCAAAGTGCTGGGATTACAGGCACGAGCCACCATGCCCAGCCAAAGGCAGCCATTTTTTAACAGCTTTGCCTTTTTGAAAGTTCTTTCTTATGACGAGACAAAAATATCCCTCTACATAATTGCTACATATGAATTGGAATTTCTATTCTGGGACCACATAAAACAAGCCTAATGCAGCATTCCTGGTTTCCGTGTTTACCACTATGTCCCCACTGCCTACACCAGTAGTTATTTAGATTGTGCTCATATAACTTGGCTAAAACCTACTCATCTGGATTTTGGAAGGCCCCATAGTTCTACAATGGATATTTAATTCAACCATTGCCTCATCAAATGGATTTTTCTTCTGAAGCTATCAAAAGACATAACTGAAAACAAATGTTATAAATAAATCACCTAAATGGTAGTGTTTCTTTTATCTATTGTTGGATGACAAATCAAACCAAAATGTAGTGGGTTGAAACAGAGGAAGTACTCAACAAACACTTGGTTAGAGAGAGAGAGATAACAATTATTGAATGCTTACAATATGTTAAACATTGCATTAACCTCCTTAGACATTGTCCATTATCTCATTTGAAGGCATTTATCAAATTTCTGCCTCCCTATGTACAATTACCACTATTCCTCTTCAAGACCAAATATCCACAGATCATCCAAGAGTTCCCCAATGTGACCTGTTTGTTATGGAGTGAATTGTATACTTACAAAATTCATATGTTGAAGTCCTAACTCATGTATCTCAGAATGTGACCATATCTGGAGATAGTGTCTTTACAAAGCTAGTCTTGTTCCAATAAGGTATTTAGGGTGGGCCCTAATCCTCATAAAAACAGAAAATGCAGACAGAGGTGACAGATGAAGAAAAGGTGATGTGAAGAAACACAGGGAGAAGATGGCCATCTACAAGCCAAAGAGAGAGGCCTGGAAAAGATCCCTCCCTCATCCCCTCAGAAGGAACCAACATCTTGATTTTGGACTTCCAGCCCCTAGAACTATGAGACAATAAATTTCTGTTGTTTAAACCAGCCAATTTGTGGTACTTTGTTACATCATCCCTGGAAAAGTAACTTTGTCTTCTCATGATTTTCCTGCACAGTCTTAAAAATACCAATGAAATAGCTACCATTTTATTCAGTATGCCAACTACAAATATTATTATCCCCTTTAAAACTTAAAAAAATTGACAGACTAGCCAAGATGGCTGAATAAGAACAGTGCCAGGCTACAGCTCCCAGTGTGAGTGACACAGAAGATAGGTGATTTCTGCATTTCCAACTGAGGTCCTGGGTTCATCTCACTGGGGCATGTCGGAAAGTGGGTGCAGGACAGTGGGTGCAGCCCACCGAGTGAGAGCTGAAGCAGGGTAAGCCATCACCTCACCCGGGAAGCACAAGGGGCAAGGGAATTTCCCTTCCTAGCCAAGGGAAACCGTGACACACAGCACCTAGAAAATTGGGTCACTCCCACCCTAATACTGCCCTTTTCCAAGGCTCTTAGCAAACATCACACCAGGAGATTATATCCCGTGCCTGGCTTGGAGGGTCCCATGCCCATGAAGCCTCCTTCATTGCTAGCACAGCAGTCTGAGATCTAACTGCAAGGCAGCAGCAAGGTTGGGGGAGAGGCCCCAACATTGCTGAGGCTTGAGTAGGCAAACAAAGTGGCCAGGAAGCTGGAACTGGGTGGAGCCCATCACAGCTCAAGGAGGGCTGCCTGCCTCTGTAGACTTCACCTCTGGGGACAGGGCATAACCAAACAAAAGGCAGCAGAAACCTCTGCAGATTTAAATGTCCCTGTCTGACAGCTTTCAAGAGAGTAGTGGTTCTCCCAGCACGGAATTTGCGATCTGAGAATGGACAGACTGCCTCCTGAAGTGGGTCCCTGACCCCACGAGTACCCTAACTGGGAGGCACCCCCTAGTAGGGGCAGACAGACAACCCACATGGTTGGGTACCCCTCTGAGACAAAGCTTCCAGAGGAACAATCAGGCAGCAACATTTGCTGTTCAGCAATATTCACTCTTCTGCAGCCTCCGCTGCTGATACCCAGGCAAACAGAGTCTGGAGTGAAACTCTAGCAAACTCCAACAGACATTCAGCTGAGGGTCCCGACTGTTAGAAGGAAAACTAACAAACAGAAAGGATATCCACACCAAAACCCCATCTGTATGTCACCATCATCAAAGAACAAAGGTAGATAAAACCACAAAGATGGGGAAAAAACAGAGCAGAAAAGCTGAAAATTCTAAAAATCAGAGTGCCTCTCCTCCACCAAAGGAACGCAGCTCCTCGCCAGCAATGGAACAAAGCTGGACAGAGAATGACTTTGACAAGTTGAGAGAAGAAGGCTTCAGACGATCAAACTTCTCTGAGCTAAAGGAGGAAGTTCGAACCCATCACAAAGAAGCTGAAAACCTTGAAAAAAGATTAGACAAATGGCTAATGAGAATAATCAATGTAGAAAAGTCCTTAAATGACCTGACAGAGCTGAAAATCATGGCATGAGAACTATGTGACAAATGCACAAGCTTCAGTAACTGATTTGATCAACTGGAAGAAAGGGTATCAGTGATTGAAGATCAAATGAATGAAATGAAGTCAGAAGAAAAGCTTAGAGGAAAAAGAGTAAAAATAAAGGAACAAAGCCTCCAAGAAATATGGGACTATGTGAAAAGACCAAATCTACGTCTGATTGGTGTACCTGAAAGTGACGGGGAGAATGGAGCCAAGTTGGAAAACACTCTGCAGGATATCATCCAGGAGAACTTCCCCAACCTAGTAAGGCACACCAACATTCAAATTCAGGAAATACAGAGAACGCCACAAAGATACTCCTCGAGAAGAGCAAATCTAAGACACATAATTGTCAGATCCACCAAAGTTGAAATGAAAGAAAAAATGTTACCCACAAAGGGAAGTCGATCAGACTAACAGCATATCTCTCAGCAGAAACTCTATAAGCCAGAAGAGAATGGAGGCCAATATTTAACATTCTTAAAGAATTTTCAACCCAGAATTTCATATCCAGCCAAACTAAGTTTTATAAGTGAAGGAGAAATAAAGTCATTTACAGACAAGCAAATGCTGATTTTACCACCACCAGGCCTGCCCTACAAGAGCTCCTGAAGGAAGCACTAAACATGGAAAGGAACAACTGGTACCAGGCACTGCAAAAACATGCCAAAATGTAAAGACCATCGATGCTAGGAAGAAATTGCATCAACTAATGAGCAAAATAACCAGCTAACATCACAATGACAGGATCAAGTTCACACAAAACAATATTAACGTTAAATGTAAATGGGCTAAATGCTCCAATTACAAGACAGATGGGAAAACTAGATAAAGAGTCAAGACCCATTAGTGTGCTATATTCAGGAGACCCATCTCACGTGCAGAGATACACATAGGCTCAAAATAAAGGGATGGAGGAAGATCTACCAAGCAAATAGAAAAGAAAAAAAGGCAGGGGTTGCAATCCTAGTCTCTGATAAAGCAGACTTTAAACCATCAAAGATCAAAAGAGACAAAGAAAGCCATTACATAATGGTAAAGGGATCAATTCAACAAGAAGAGCTAACTATCCTAAATACAAAGGCACCGAATAAAGGAGCACCCAGATTCATAAAGCAAGTCCTCAGAGACTTACAAAGACACTTAGACTCTCACACAATAATAATGGGAGACTTTATCACCCTACTGTCAACATTAGACAGATCTATGAGACAGAAAGTTAACAAGGATATCCAGGAATTGAACTTACCTCTGCACCAAGCGGACCTAATAGACATCTACAGAACTCTCCACCCCAAATCAATAGAATATACATTCTTCTCAGCACCACATCACACTTATTGCAAAATTGACCACATAGTTGGAAGTAAAGCACTCCTCAGCAAACGCAAAAGAACAGAAATTATAACAAACTGTCTCTCAGACCACAGGGCAATCAAACTAGAACTCAGGATTAAGAAACTCACTCAAAACTGCTCAACTACATGGAAACTGAACAACCTGCTCCCGAATGACTACTGGGTACATAACGAAATGAAAGCAGAAATAAAGATGTTCTTTGAAACCAATGAGAACAAAGGTACAACATACCAGAATCTCTGGGACACATTTAAAGCAGTGTGTAAGGGGAAATTTATAGCACTAAATGTCCACAAGAGAAAGCAGGAAAGATGTAAAATTGACACCCTAACATCGCAACTAAAAGAACTAGAGAAGCAAGAGCAAACACTTTCAAAAGCTAGCAGAAGGCAAGAAATAACTAAGATCAGAGCAGAACTGAAGGAGATAGAGACAGAAAAAAACCCTTCAAAAAATCAGTGAATCCAGGAGCTGGTTTTTTGAAAGATCAACAAAATCGATAAACCGCTAGCAAGACTAATAAAGAAGAAAAGAGAGAAAGATAAAATAAATGCAATAAAAAATGATAAAGGGGATATCACCACCGACCCCACAGAAATACAAACTACCATCAGAGAATATTATAAACACCTCTACACAAATAAACTAGAAAACCTAGAAGAAATGTATAAATTCCAAGACTAAACCAGGAAGAAGTTGAATCCCTGAATAGACCGATAACAGGCTCTGAAATTGAGTCAATAATTAAAAGCCTACCAACCAAAAAATGTCCAGGACCAGATGGATTTACAGCCGAATTCTACCAGAGGTACAAGGAGGACCTGGTACCATTCCTTCTGAAACTATTCCAATCAATAGAAAAAGAGGGAATCCTCCCTAACTCATTTTGTGAGGCCAGCATCATCCTGATACCAAAGTCTGGCAGAGACACAACAAAAAAAGAGACTTTTAGACCAATATCCCTGATGAACATCAATGCAAAAATCCTCAATAAAACACTGGCAAACCAAATCCAGCAGCACATCAAAAAGCTTATCCACCATAATCAAGTGGGCTTCATCCCTGGGATGCAAGGCTGGTTCAATATATGCAAATCAATAAATGTAATCCAGCATATAAACAGAACCAAAGACAAAACCCATATGATTATCTCAACAGATGCAGAAAAGGCCTTTGACAAAATTCAACAGCCCTTCATGCTAAAAACTCTCAATAAATTCAGTATTGATGGAATGTATCTCAAAATAATAAGAGCTATTTATGACAAACCCACAGCCAATGTCATACGGAATGGGCAAAAACTGGAAGCATTCTGTTTGAAAACTGGCACAAGACAGGGATGCCCTCTCTCACCACTCCTATTCAACATAGTGTTGGAAGTTCTGGCCAGGGCAATCAGGCAGGAGAAAGAAATAAAGGGTATTCAATTAGGAAAAGAGGAAGTCAAATTGTCCCTGTTTGCAGATGACATGATTGTATATTTAGAAAAACCCATCGTCTCAGCCCAAAAATCTCCTTAAGCAGATAAGCAACTTCAGCAAAGTCTCAGAATATAAAATCAATGTGCAAATACCATAAGCATTCTTACATACCAATAACAGACAAACAGAGAGCCAAATCATTAGTGCACTCCCATTTGCAATTGCCTCAAAGAGAATAAAATACCTAGGAATCCAACTTACAAGGGATGTGAAGGACCTCTTCAAGGAGAACTACAAACCACTGCTCAATGAGATAAAAGAGGACACAAAGAAATGGAAGAACATTCCATGCTCATGGATAGGAAGAATCAATAATGTGAAAATGGCCATACTGCCCAATGTAATTTATAGATTCAATGCCATCCCCATTAAGCAACCAATGACTTTCTTCACAGAATTGAAAAAATCTATGTTAAAGTTCATATGGAACCAAAAAAGAGCCTGCATTGCTAAGACAATCCTAAGCAAAAAGAACAAAGCTGGAGGAATCACGCTACCTGACTTCAAACTATACTACAAGGCTACAGTAACCCAAATAGCATGGTACTGGTACCAAACCAGAGATATAGACCAATGGAACAAAACAGAAGCCTCAGAAATAATACCACACATCTACAACCATCTGATCTTTGACAAACCTGACAAAAACAAGAAATGGGAAAAGGATTCCCTATTTAATAAATGGTGCTGGGAAAATTGCCTAGCCATATGTAGAATGCTGAAACTGAATCCTTTCCTTACACCTTATATGAAAATTAATTCAAGATGGATTAGAGACTTACATGTTAGACCTAAAACCATAAAAACCCTAGAAGAAAACCTAGGCAATACCATTCAGGACATAGGCATGGGCAAGAACTTCATGTCTAAAACACCAAAAGTAATGGTAACAAAAGCCAAAATTGACAAATGGGATCTAATTAAACTAAAGAGCTTCTGCACAGCAAAAGAAACCACCATCAGAGTGAACAGGCAACCTACAGAATGGGAGAAAATTTTTGCAATCTACTCATCTGACAAAGGGCTAATATTCAGAACCTACAAAGAACTCAAACAAATTTACAAGAAAAAAACAAACAATGACATCAAAAAGTGGCGAAAGATATGAACAGACACTTCTCAAAAGAAGACATTTATGCAGCCAACAGACATATGAAAAAATGCTCATCATCACTCACCATCAGAGAAATGCAAATCAAAACCACAGTGAGATACCATCTCACACCAGTTAGAATGGCGATCATTAAAAAGTCAGGAAACAACAGGTGCTGGAGAGGTGCTGGAGAGGATGTGGAGAAATAGGAACACTTTTATACTGTTGGTGGGACTGTAAACTAGTTCAATCATTGTGGAAGACAGCGTGGTGATTCCTCAATGATCTAGAACTAGAAATACCATTGACCCAGCCATCCCATTACTGGGTATATACCCAAAGGATTGTAAACCATGGTGCTATAAAGACACATGTACATGTATGTTTATTGCGACACTATTCACAATAGCAAAGACTTGGAACCAACCCAAATGTCCATCAATAACAGACTGAGGTACATATACACCATGGAATACTACATAGCCATAAAAAAGGATGAGTTCATGTCCTTTGTAGGGACATGGATGCAGCTGGAAACCATCATTCTCAGCAAACTATCGCAAGAACAGAAAACCAAACACCACATGTTCTCACTCATAGGTGGGAACTGAACAATGAGAACACTTGGAGACAGGGTGGGGAACATCACACACTGGGGCCTATTGTGGGGTGGGGGGGGGAGGGATAGCATTAGGAGATATAACTAATGTAAATGACCAGTTAATGGGTGCAGCACACCAACATGGCACACATATACATATGTAACAAACCTGCACGTTGTGCACATATACCCTAGAACTTAAAATAAAAAATTAAAAATAAAATTTAAAAAACCTTTAAAAAATCACTCCAAGAACAAATTATGTATTCCTTTTTACAGATGAAGACATGCAAGTATAAAGAGGTTGAGAGATTCACTCAGCATCCTACTAGAAAGTAGCGGAGCGAGGGTTTACACCAGCTTCTATCTGATTCCAAAGTCACTGCACTGAATCTCTATTCTCTGTTGGTGCTCTTTGATTACAAGCTTCTAAAATTACAGAGAATAGAAATTAGCACAGCACTTCACTTATGGATTTACCCAGCCTGTACCTTAACTGGCACCCCAAGCTATTCACTAACTTTTCCATGTATTTTCTAGAAAATCAGGCAGTTAATACACATAGTTTTACGACAGCAAGAGAATCCTAAAGAAACTCATTCAATTGTCTCCTACTATCCCTGCCCCATTTTATCTTAACACTTTTGATTGCCCCAACTTTCAACATACAGATTATATTTACGAGAAATTACATACAGAAGTTTAATTTGTTAGATTATATTCCCAATCCTCCCATGTGGTCTGCAGGATTTTGGAGTGATCTTTCTCCTGTAGCTCCAGATAATCTCAGAGGACAATCAAATTAACTCCAAGCCACAGAATGCTACCCAAACTAGGATAATCTCTCTCTTTCTCTCTTTCTCTCTCTCTCCCCCACCCTCTCTTTCTGTCCCCTCATTCTCTTTTATTCTGTTTCTTTCACTGGAATTTTATTCTTGAGTAAAAAGATCCAGGAACAGTAGATGGATGGAAATAGTCCAAAGTGAAGACACAGCCCTAACAGATTGCGGGACATCTCTGCTACTGAGTTACTAGAGCTTCTCTGGAGTTTGTTTCTTCTCAGAGTTTGGCTTTTTAGTGTTTCCTTATTTTCTATGATTTACTTAATATTGCTACAATAAACAATTTTGTATATTAACTTAATTAATCAGGCTCAATAGTTGTTATTTGAGACAAAGAAATATAAGCAATGCAGTTGGAAGTGACATACCTCAGAGGGCCAGAAGAAACGATGAATGAAAACTAAGACGGACTACCACTCTGGTCCAGGCAATTGGTCAGAATAGGAAAAATCTAGCAGATGCATATTACCTCATAATATGATGCTGAGCTGCCTATTAGAAAGTGAACATGCCTGCTCAGTACCACTGGATTTTCCTGATATTGTTTCATTACTAGTAACATGTAAATGATATTTTAATTTCTGATCTCTGTTTAGACACCAAAACCAGTACTCAATTTAATTCAAAAGTATACAACTGAATATGCAGTAGAAGGTTCCAATACTGCTAGAAAAAATTGGGTAGAGTTAATATGAATTTACCTGTAATAAACTCATATGTGTTAACCAGATTTCAGTAATTAGACACCTTGAGTTCCTTCTCTCTCTCCCTCTTTTTCTTTCTTTCTCTGCATCTCTTCCCACCCCACCATCACCCAGGAACTCTCTTGACCAAAAATATTCTATACTATGAGTTTGAAACATGGTAAGTCCCTTAGTCAGTGTAACCTGTCAACTACACAGAATCTTCCTCACTCTGACTTCACAATTTCAAATGGTATCTTGTGTTTATTACTTTAGTTTAACACCTTTGCTTCTAGTCTCTTGTATTTCAGACAAGTTCTGCTTCTGTTCAGTTACTAATCTCTGTGTTCCGAATCTCAGGAAAACATAGCCCTGATCACTCACGTGGACTCTCTTACTCAGGACTATAACCTGACTCTGATAAACCTCTTCATAGTGCCTCTGCAGGATTTCCCTGCCCCCCTTACTTTGGGGCAGGAAATTGCCTTAGATCGACATCTCTATTTGCAACCTGTTATCAGGTAATTTGGCCATACTGTCTTAATATTGAGATAGAAACGGATGTACAGTGGAGGCCTTTTCACTTCCAAATCTGTGAAATTAGGCTGCAGAAACATGTAGCCAGAATGAGAGACATAACGAGGTGTGTCAGAGGCTGGGCCTGCCAAGGCACGTCAGGTGGAATGAAGACTCCTACTATACCTGTTCTCCACCACCAGGACACAATTTGTCCTGGCACTATTGCATACCAGCAGCCAAAGGAGGCATTTAAAAATGATATACGAAAAGGGGAATTAGGAGGCTTGCATGTTAATATTTTCAATGAAATTCTAGACTTCGGCAAATGATGACACTCCATCAATATCTTTCAGGAAAAGACACAGATGCAAAGGAATGTGCAATAGAGTAAAGGGTTTCAACATGTACAGGCTCCAGTAATTAACGGAGGAAAAGCATGCCATTTGAAGTAAATGAAAAATTAGATGTAATTTGTTTCAGGAATAAATAAGAGCATAAAATCACTTTTTTATTTTCTTGCTTAGTTCCCAGAGAAATTTACCATATTTTTAGGAAAACTATGTCTAGACAGGCTCAGGTCACTCTGGAAATAGATTGTTCGAGAAAGAACCAAAGGATGAGTGACTGCTGAGGGCACTGATATATTTAGATGTGAGAAGATCAGTTCTGACAGCTTGACACCAAGTGTTTGGGGCGGGGTAGGGGGAGTTGTGTTTGTTTGTTGTTATTAAAAATATTTTTTAAAATATTTTTATTTTTATCTTTTATTTATTTATTTTTTAAGTTAGGGTCTCACTATGTTGCTCAGGCTGGTCTCAAACTCCTGGCCTCAAGAGATCCTCCCCCGGCCAGCCTCCCAAGTAGCTGGAATTACAGGCATAAGCCAACACATCCAGCTCCCAAAACATAATTTTAAAGATATTTAAATGTGAATATATCATAATTACTATTTCTCTTTCTGTCACACACATGTAAAGTAAATCTAAGTGGAAAGTTTCCTATCTTCTATCCTCAATCATTTTCTTTCATTCCCTGGAAATCATTCCATTTGATTATTCAGAAGCAGAAATATTTGCACTTAGTAACTATAAATAAAGTTCTCAGTTTTTAAATTCCAACGTGTTCCCCCAGCTTCCACCTTTACTGTCTTTCTCTTTTAGGAATGAAAAAAATAGAAGTCTTAATGCCTTTCTACTTAAACTGTCATATCCACCCAAATCACACTGTAAAAATCTCACTTCATAGGGATGTAGCTGTCAAATGAGACAGTGTCTACAAAATGTTCATTTGCTGAAAACTTTTAAAGAAATTTTCACTGAATCCAATTCACTTTATTAAGCTTTAAACTTATCAAAAGTCTTTCACTTAGTTTTTAACCTTTGTGAGGCGCATGACGAATTTACTGTTCTTAACTTTCTGAAAGGGTAGCTTCAATATTCATACAGAAACTGATATATTGTAGTTGGAAGTGTTTGAGCAATTTTCTTAAAACCCAGCTCTTCATTATAGGCAGTATTCCTCTTAATAAACCCTGGAATAACCTAATGATCACAAAGTTACCAAGAACAAATCTTCTTATTTATAATATTTGTCATTATTTTAAAAATATCTCTATTCCCTAATCCATAGACATTCATATAGCCCTCTGAATACAACTCCGTGAGTATTTGCCATATGCTTCAAGATGTTGATGACTGAAGTATTTCATCCAGTGATGATGTTTAGAAAGAAATTAAGTCTCAGAAGTGATTGGCAGGGGAGGATAGTCATCAAAATGTGAAAATGCCACTGGTCATTATAATGAAATGGAGATCAGGCAGGAGAAGAAACAAAGGTTTTAGATCACAATAAACATAATTTCAAAAGACCTCTAGAAGCACCAAATGCAAAAGTAATAGCATTTCAGTACAGTAGGAACAATTATTTTTAAATTGCCCATCTTAGAGGAGAAAACAAGGCTTGAATTAAAGAAGTAGCATATTTAATTGTACAAAACTGTGAAGATGTGCTATAGTTTGTTTACAAGAAAGCTATTGTTTACCACAATGTTATGAAAATATATTTTTTTCTTATAACTGCATAGTTGCTCATGTGTGATCTTGAGAAAAACACTGTCTCTCTGCTATTTTTTATTTTGTATTAAACTAGAGAGGACGTATCGCTTTGTTGCCCAAACTGTTCTCACCTCCTATGGTCAAGTGAACTTATTGCCTCAGCCTCCCCAAATGCTGAGATTACAGGCATAAGCCGTGATCCCCTACCAACATTTCCAATAATTTAATAAACGGCTCTCAGGAGCCCGTACAGCCAGCTCTAGCACACTACTATTTCCCAAATACATTCCTCCCTAGAAGGTATTTTTCAACATCTGTTCAAACTAAGCAAGGTAAAGTAGGTTGTCAGCCTATTAGAAAGACTTCATTGTTGGAGACTCTTAATTTGAAAAAGCACAAAAAATAAGACATAGAAATAGGTGGTATTCACATCGATTTCTACATTCGAACAGATAGGCTTTACAAATGTTTCCAGTTAACTCACTGGTCTCATGCAGTATTCCACATCAACAACTTGTCATGTTAAAAGTAAGCAGGCAGTCTCACTAAGCTTGGGATTGAGGAAATGTCAATGGGGAACACGTGAAGAAGAGAATTAGAAGAGGACAGGCTTTTTGAGTCCAGGCATAAGTATGGATACTGAAAGATGACTTTGAGCCTAAAACTGTGGCCCCATGTGCCTACAATGAACAATCAAATGACTCTAATAAAACGAGTTTACATTTTTTATGAGTCAGCAGCCTTTAATGTGAACTCTAAAGGAATGTCCTGTCAAAACAGATAAAAAGAATTAAATTTTGAAGAACTGGACAGGAGACATTGAAGGAAATAATGCAGCCTTAGATTTTTAGAACTTCAACCTAAAGATCATAGTTGAAATAGATCAGGTTTGGTGGACTTTGCACCACCAATTTTGCACCACCGATTGCAAAGTCTTTAAATTTGAAAAAAACTCCCTTTTGGGATGTAAGGAATGTTCCCATGGTAGCCCACAACAAAAGATTGAATTCTGCCTTTTGAAGAAAAAAAAAAATGTTACTGTTTTGATCACAGAAGAAACAGATCCCCAGGACAGAGGGACCACCCCACCTAGAGGAACCCCTACAACAAAGGCAGCTTGGGAAGGAAATCTGCCTATAATTTGTGTTTAGACAAACTCAATGAAATAAGAGAAATCTGAAGTTGTATAATGGTATTTATTTCAATATTGAAGTAAGATATTAAGTAATGTGGTTTTTATTGTTTTTAAGATTAACTACTTAGGTTTGTATATTTCTATATAGTTTACAAAATATACTAACATTCATTTTATCAAGCAATCCCTAGAATGACACTATAAGGGATTATCCACACATTAAAGACAGGAAGGCAGCCTCAGACATTAAAATAATTTACTCCATTTTTGATTTTTAGAAGGCAAAAGATTGAAGAATCAAATACAGACTTTCTGGCACAAGTCTAGACCAAGGTTCGGAAAATTTTTCAGTGCAGGATCAGTTTGCAATCATTTTTAGCATTGCAAGCCATAGGTTTCTGTGACAAGTCAATTCTGCCACTGTAGTGCAAAAGCAATTAGGGGCATGGCCGTGTTCCAATAACACTTTATTCTCCAAAACAGAGGGCAGGTTAAACGTGACTCCCACTGTGCCCAGAATTGGTTCCTTCAGGGTAGGGGGTGGTTCTTGGTCTCACTGACTTCAACAATGAAGCTGCAGACCCTCGCAGTGAGTGTTACAGTTCTTAAAGATGGTGTGTCTGGAGTTTGTTCTTTCAGATGTGTCTGGAGTTTTTTCCTTCTGGTGGGTTCATGGTCTTGCTGACTTCAGGAGTGAACCCACAGACCTTGGCAGTGAGTGTTAGAGCTCTTAAAGGTGGCGCGTCCGGAGTTGTTCATTCCTCCCAGTGGGTTCGCAGCCTCACTGACCTCAGGAGTGAAGCTGCAGACCTCCCAGTGAGTGTAACAGCTCATAAAGGTAGTGCGGACCCACAGAGTGATAAAGCAGCCAAGACTTATTGAGAACCATAGAACAAAGTTCCACAGTGTGGAAGCAGATCCAAGCAGGTTGCCTCTGCAGGTTAGGGTGGCCCGCTTTTAGTCCTTTATTTGGACCCACCCACATCCTGCTGATTGGTCCATTTTACAGAGAGTTGATTGGTCCATTTTACAGAGTGCTGATTGGTCCGTTTTACAGAGTGCGGATTGGTTCATTTTTACAGAGTGCTGATTGGTGCGTTTACAAACCTTTAGGTAGACACAGAGTGCTGATTGGTGCATTTACAATCCTTTAGCTAGACAGAAAATTTCTCCAAGTCCCCTCCCTGATTAGCCAGACACAGAGCTCTGATTGGTGCATTTACAATGGTTTAGCTAGATACAGGGCACTGACTGGTGCCTTTACAATCCTTTAGCTAGACAGAAAAGTTCTCCAAGTCCCCATCAACCCAGAAGCCTAGCTAGCTTCACCTCTTACCATTATGGGCCATAATTTGCTGACACCTGGTTTGGAGGAAAGGACTTGGACTTTTAGGTTAGACTTACAAGAATTCAAATCTACTACTTAATATCATGGTAATCATGGGCAAATTACACAACCTCACTAAGAAACCTCTTCCTCAGCAATAAAATAAGGGTAATTACACCTGTTTTACCACAATACTGTGAGGATTAAATCAGGTAACATGTGTCAAGCATTTAATACCATGCCTAGCCTGTTGTAAGTCTTCAGTACATGTTGATAACCTCTTCACTTTCCAACCCCACATTTTATTTTTCTTAAAAAGCATCTGATAAATATCAACTATGCCATACATGTCCACTGAAATATATATATAGTTTTTGAGATAGGGTCTCGGTCTGTCACCCAGGCTGGAGTGCAGTGGTATGATTATAGATCGCTGCAGCCTCAAACTCCCGGGCTCAGGTGATACTCCTGCCTTTGCCTCCCGACTAGCTAAGATTATAGGTTAACTCAAATTAGATATTAACTGAGCTTCCCACTTTCTCACATTTTATTCTTTTCTTCCTCCCTTCTTTTTCATTTTTCAAAAGAAACATCCATATTGTATTAGTTTCAAAAGGCTGCTATATCAAATTACCACAGACCAGGTGGCTAAAACTGAAAACAGTTTATTCTCTCAGAGCTGCAGAAGCTAGGAACCTAAAATCAAGATGTCTGCAGGATCATGCTCCCACTGAGACTTTGGGTAGAATCCTTCTTTGCCTCTTCCTAGCTTTGGGTGGTGGCTGTGCATCCTTGACATTTTCTGGCTTTCAGCTGCATCAGCTCACTACAGTCTCTGCATGTAACATCACATAGCATCATCTCTGTGTGTCTCTGTCTTCACATGACAATCCCATATGACAGTCATATCATATGGGACAGTCATATGACAGTCATATCATATGGGTGGGTTAGGGTCCACCCTAACCACCTCATCTTAATTTGCATACATCCGCAAAGACCCTATTTCCAAACAAAGTTACATTCAAAAGTGCTGGGGGTTAGAATTTTAACATATTTTGTAGAAGGACACAAGTTAAGCCACAACTCAAACCACTGCCATTATCTTCTTTGTGAAGAATCTCTTGGTAGGAACACACGAAATCAAGAGGAATAAATATAATTCAGATTGATCATTACAGCAAAACCTAAGAGCTTTATGTGATTTTCCAGTTAACTAGTATCTCATACACAATATTCAAAATTATCAACAAATGTTCATGTTTTGGTACTTAATGCTAAACTGACATTTGTCTGCATGCCAAATAGAACAGCAGTCTACTACTGTCAGAGGCGCTACAGAAATTTCCAGATATTACTTTAAGGCAATGCCCAAATTAGATATCTATCTATGTTTAATCATTCATAAAATGAATTGTTTCCTAGTTGTATCAGTTAGGATATGTTTTACTGCAAGAGATATATAGCCAACTCAAACTGTGTTAACGATTAGCAAAATGTATATGTTCCCTTAAAAATGTTGAGGGATTATGGAATGTTAAGGCTGGTTAGATTCTACACTTTTAAATAATAATATTTTCTCTCTGGTCTGTTTTTCGTGTGTCTGCTTCATCCTTAACACTGTCTTCTACTTTACGTCTAATGCCAACAAGTTCTTGGGGCTCCATTCTCTATGTTCACACTGAAGCCTAGAGAGCAAGTAGTTTCTCAAAGATAGTTTCAGAGTTGATGGTTTCAGAGTTTCTCATTAGATTGAGAAACACGAAGCCATTCTCTTTCTTACTGAAGTGGCTGAAATTAGGTCTTAAGATTGTCCTTGAACTAGTAATGGCCAGAGGATGACATGTTATTTGCTCCAATCTCTGAAGCTAATATAATAGTCTCAAAGCACATGGACACCTCCAGGTAGGATAAACAGCTGGAAGAAAACTGAAGCACTGGAAACGGATATTGCAAAATGTTGCTGTATCCTTCAGCGTTCAACCAGCGGGAGGTTGGGGGTGGTGGAGAGTGCGCAAGGGAGGTTTATTACAAGGCATTGGCTTATGTAATTGTAGAGACTAGAGACTATGTTAGCAAGTTCAATGTCTGTAGGGAAAGTCAGAAAGAGAAGATCACGAGCAGATTAGAACCTTGTCAACACAGGCCATCTTTAGTCTCTAAACTCAGAGAAGGCCGAAATCCTTTCTAAAAAGGCTCTTAGGCCTGATTAGGCCAGACCCACCCAGAATAATCTTTTTTTTTTTTTTCTTTAGCTTAAAGTCAACTGAGTAGGGGTCATAATCAGATAATGCAAAAATCACTTCACGGCATATCTACATCAGTGTTTGAATGCCTTGGGACTGTAGTTCAACCTACTGGAGTTCACACATCAGAAAGCCATCACAGTTGCTGACAAAGTCAGTTTTCTACTTCAATAAATATTATTTTAACTGGACAAATTGCTATCTATGTAAAAGACTACATTCATCAACCTCCCTTGCATCTATGTGTGGCTCAATAACTATCTTCTAGACAATATGATGTCAATGGAAGTACAATGTGGGATTTCTGGAATGCTATCTTAAGAGACAGAGTAAACTTTTCTAATGTTTTTGATTTTCCTGCTGACTGGAATTTTGATGTGATGACCAGAGCTCAGCCTATTGGGCAATTAGGTTACAGGCTAAAGTTAGTATAATAACATGAGAGGAGTCAGAGTTCCTGACACCAATGAACCGCCAGATGAGCCATGGACTGTTCCACTCCAGACATCAATGCGTGATAAAAATATACTGCTACATTGTATAAGCCCTTTTATTTGGACATTTATGTTAGAATCAGCCAAAACAAACCCCAACTAATATTGGAAAGAAACCACAACACCCACTAAACAGTGATGAAATTGAAACAACTTTTAAAGAATGTTGCCAAAACAATATTCTCTCTCTATTGGAGGGGGAAATTAATAAATACTTTTCAATTTTAAGCCAAAAAATAAGGCATTTTTGGATTTCATAGGTTGAAATAGGGTCGAAAAATACAAGGGAAACAAAGGCATGCTATTTATAAAGCTTAAATGTTAGGCTACATCTCATCGGAAAGCAGGAAGGGCACTAATATGATTCCTTTAATTTAAAGGGTAGTTAACCCAATTAATGTAGAAAAGTTCAAATGATCCTGCACAGCCAATACTTCTGCTGTACTAGAATCAGTAATATTATTAAGACAAAACCCAGGCCCTTTAACAAATTTAAGTAGCTTTATTATGTATTTCAAGCAAGAGAGTATAACTTTTAATTTAGCATAATTAGACAAATATAGGGGTCAACTCCCTTCTTGATAATGTCTGCAATCTGTTCTTTAAATTTTAAGTCTGTGTTCTTCACTATATATGCAGAAAATGAAAGCATTGAAACCGATTTGTATCACAGACAAATGAAGAAATATACAGACAAAAAGGAAGAAAGTCTTTTTGGTAGCCTACTACATCTAAAGTATCACCAGATTTCAGAGCTGTCCTTTAATTCCAATAGCAAAGTAAGATATTTTAATATTCCTGTTTTGTTCTGTTATGGAAATTATGTATGTTTGGTTTTATAAAAATTTGATCATGGGTGTATGACTGATTTTTTTTTAACTTTTACATTTTTGTGGCTTATATGAAATAAAGGTGTTTAATATCAATCTGTGGCAATTTTTGTGATTTATTCCAACTCTTAGATCATGATTTAACTTGGTCAGCATCCCTCACCACAAGAAAACAAAATGACCAGTGTCAAACTGATGAATTTTGGAGAAGATTTATTGAGGTTTTATATGAAAATAAAATATAGCTTCAGACCAGAAAGAATCATGGGAAATCACTAGCCATTCAGAAAGTCTTCAGAAGGCAGTATGTTCCAATATATTACAGCTTTACAGGAGGTTATGCCAGGACAAAGTTTATGTCATACTGTCCCATCAGAGTTCTAATATTGACAAGTTATAAATGTCAATCTTTTGAAAATGTCCTACTGAGGCACACAGAATCTAATCTTATTCTCTCTACTTTGTTGTTTATAGATTTTTCAAAAATTTCTCCACGAAGTATTTTCTTTGAACATAAAAGACCATTATGCAAAGATCACTGTGCAAATGCTTTCTGAAGCATGCTGTCATAGAAAAAAAAGTCTGTGCATGTTGTGAAAGGGCTTTTCTTGACTTCTTTTAAGAGCAGAAATAATAAACCCGTCTTTTTTAAATCACAAATCAGCACTGGCAAAGTCTAGAAGACATCACAATTATTCAAACTCAAGATGAATCAATCCACAATTTCTTATATAAAATGCACATATTTTATACAAAATGTTTAATAAATTGGTCGTTCTGTATTCCAGGTGGCTCTTCAATTTCTGACTTATAACAAGGACATGATTTTTTAAACAGCCTTTGAGGAAAGCTGAAATTTTCACATCATGGGTTGACCTCCTTTATAGCATAGCATCTATGATGCTGCTTGGCTTAAAGTGCAAATAAATTTTTTTCTATTGTTAGAGCAGGATAATTATTCCTTTCTACGGAAAAGTAAATAAATGATTGACCTGTTGAAATTTAGTTAAACTGGACGATGACTCTATTATTGAAAGATACAGAGAATTTTCTATCCTTGTGATTCTGAAATGTTTAACTACAAAAATAAACAAAAAGCAAACACAAAAACTAATAAAACAAAAATGTCATTTATAAATCTCCTTATCAGCTATAGTATGTAAAATTCTTGGAAGTCATCACTCTTGTTCTTACAAGTTGAAAAAGCTAGACAAACCAAAAATCAACAACTTCTTGGATTCATGAAGGAAGTGAGGCCTCTAGGCAAACCACTACTATGAAACCTACAAAAACGGGTACATCCAGATATACAAAAACCAACATTTACTTACCTGGAACAGAAGATGCTGGAGCCACAAACTAGCAGTAAATGGTAATTTGAAAAATTGCATGAGGCTGAGAGTAGCCTAGATTGGGAGTAAAAAATTCCTGGGGGCTCACAGTCTTAAAGGGATCCTACACATTCATGGGCTTTTCCTCTAAGAATCCCAACAAGTTCTATGGTGAAGCTCTGAGAAATGGCTCTGAGAGGAGGAAGGCAAGAGTGATCATTATGAACTACATCCAGTGTCTTTGTTACAGGCTAAAGAAGAAAAAGTTTCTAGGACCTTATCCCAGCCATGGGAAGTGCATTCCTCTCAGTCCAGTCACCTAAAGTTTTGTGTCCCTTCTGGAGCCTGGAGTGAATATGGAGAACAGGGGTCAGGGCTTCAGGGAAATAAATTGAAAACTCTGTTTCCAGGAAAAGCAGGAGGGAACAAGGAGGACAATAATCTATACTAATTCCTAATGATTTTATTGTTTAGATTACTAGAAATATTTGTGACGTTCACAGCCCTGAATCATGGCCCAACTAAAAAACATAGATTCATTCAGAAGGTAGAATGTTTCTTTTTGTGGTGAGGCCTGGAGGCTCACGCATGTAATCCTAGCACTTTGGGAGGCCGAGGAGGGCGGATCAAGAGAGTTCAAGACCAGCTTGGCCAACATGGTGAAAACCTATCTCTACTAACAATACAAAAATTAGCCAGGTGTGGTGGTGGGCACCTGTAATCCCAGCTACTTGGGAGGCCGAGGCAGGATAATCATTTGAACCTGGGAAGCAGAGGTTGCAGTGAGCCGAGACCACAACAGTGCACTCCAGCCTGAGCAATGAGACAGAAACCCCATCTCCAAAACAAACAAAGAATGCCTCTTTTTGCACACATCTAACTACCACACCAACAGGACCCTAGAATAATAATAGTAGAGTACAGTTGAAGAGTTACAAGACACAGACTTTCTATGAGATGTACCTAGGAAAGCCTAACACAAGAAAAGAAACAAAACAAGCATAGTTAGAGGACTATAAAGACAATAGCATCTATAACTATGTAGTTCAAATACTCAACAAAGCAGAGCCACAGCCAGACAATTATAAATCTTCATACTAAAGGACTCTTCACCACCATTTCTGTTACCCAACATAATATATCTGACTTTCAACAAAAAATTCCAGTGTATGAAAAGGCAAAGAAAAACAGTGTGAAAAGACAAAGCAATCATCAGAATCAGACTGTTATGACAGAGATGCAGAAATTAACAGACAGGAAATTTGAGATAATTATTATTTGTATGTTTAGGGCTCTAATGGAAAAAGTGGACAACATGAAAGAATAGATGTAAGTAGACAAATGGAAAGTAAAAGACAAATTTTGCAAAAGTCCTGTATATTTTAAAACAGTGTAATATAAATGAAGAACACCTTCAATGGGCTCATCGGTACATTCAAAATGGCCAAGGAAAGAATTACAGTGAGGCCAGGCACTGTGGCTCATGCCTGTAATCCCAGCACTTTGGGAGGTCAAGGCAGGCAGATTACTTGAGGCCAGGAGTTTGAGACCAGCCTGGCCAACATTGGTAAACCATGACTCTACTGAAAATACAAAAATTAGCTGGGCATGATGGCACGCACCTGTAATCCCAGATACCCAGGAGGCTGAGGCATGAGAATTGCTTGAACCTGGGAGGTAGAGGTTGCAGTGAGCCAAGATCATTCCACTGCACTCCAGCCTGGGCAACAGAGTGAGACTCTGTCAAAAAAAAAAAAATAATAATAATGACATTGAATGTCTCAAATGAAACCATGTAAGTTAGAAGACAGTGAAGTAAAGTATTTGAAGTTGTGAAAGAAAAAAATAATATCACTATTATATTCAGCAAAATTATCTCTCAACAAGGAGAAATAAAGGTTTCTTAAATGAAATTTAGGGAAGTTATCTCTAGTGAATCTTAAATTTGAAAATAATGTTAAAATGTTAATTCTTCAGGCAGAAAGATAATGATACGTCAGAAACACATCTGCAATAATGTAAGAGCATAAGGACTGAACAAATGATGGTAAAATAATGTATTTATCTTATTATTAATTGAGACAAATCATAACTATGTGTTTAAAACTTAAGGATTCACCAGGTGATTATGTGAAATGAAAGGCAGCAATGTCACAGGAAGAGACAGAAGAGAGAAAGTGTGAGCACTCTATCATGAATGACCAATACTACATGTGAAGTGTTATACTGCAATTTGAGACTGGATTTAGATAAGTCAAAAATGTATATTGTAAACTCTAGGGCAACCTCTAAAAATATATTTCTAAGTGTCATTGATGTGCTATGAGATGAGAAAAAAATGAGATTATAGAAGATGCTCAATTAAAACCAGAGAGGCCAAAAATAAGAGTAGGGTAGAGGAGAAGAAAATAGAATACATCCAACATGCAAAAAACAGTTACAAACTTGGTAGATATTGATTCAACTATGTCACTAATACATTTACATCTGAATACCAGATTTTAAAACTAGTTAAAATGAGATTGTCAGACCAGATTAAAAACACAAGACCAATTATGAGTTGTTTACCAAAAACTTACTTTACTCTCTATAAAGACATATAGTTAAATTAAAGAGATGTAGAGTGATATAGCATGCTTATAATACTCAAATGCAAGCTATAGAAGCTTTGTTAATTACAGAAAAAAAAAATCATACTTCAGACAAGAAAATTATCAGTAATGAAGAGAAGCATTACAAACATAAACAGAATATAAAAATATGTGAAGACAAAATTGATAGGATTTAAAAGAGAAATAGACAAATCCATTAGTACAGTTGGAAACATCAAAAGTCCTCTGACAGGTCTGAGAGATCAAACAGGCAGAAAGTCAGTAATGATAATGATGTATAAGACCTGAGCAGCATTAGCAATCAGCTTGATCTAATTGACATTTATAGAATATTCCACATAGAAACAATAGCGGAATACACATTTTTCTCAAGCTCACATGAAATATTCACAAAGAGCATATTTTAAGCCATGAATATGAAAAATTACTTAAATCTAAAAAAAATGAAAATTATACCAAGTATATTCTCAGATGACAACAGAATAAAACTACAAACCAATAACAGAAGATAGCTGGAAAATTCTAAAACATTTGCAAATTGAACAATACAATTCTAAATAATCTTCATGTCAAAGAGGGCTCAACGGAAATTTTTAAGTGTTTTAAACTAAGTGAAAATGACAATACAATTTACCAAAAATTATGGAATGTAGTATAAACAGTGCTTAAAGAGAAATTACAGTATAGCAATACTGTGCCTACATATAGTCATGTACCACATAACAATGTTTCAGTCAACAAAGAGTTGCATATAACAGGGTGATTTCATAAGATTATGATACCATATTTTTACTGTACCTATTCTATGTTA
This sequence comes from Chlorocebus sabaeus, assembly GCF_047675955.1. NCBI lineage: Eukaryota > Metazoa > Chordata > Mammalia > Primates > Cercopithecidae > Chlorocebus > Chlorocebus sabaeus. The sequence continues at coordinate 118,908,225 of NC_132911.1, forward strand.
AATATGCTTAAATACACAAGTATTTGCCACTGTGTTACAATTGCCTACAGTATTCAGTACAGTAACATACTGTATAAGTTTGAAGCCTAAGAGCAATAGGCTATATCATATAGCCTAGGTGTGTACTAGGTTATACTATGGACTACTCCTACTCCTATACTACTAGGACCATACATAGTCCTATACATGGTCCTAGTCCTATACTGCTAGGACCATGTAAATATACTCTGTATTATTTTCACACAACAACCAAATCACCTAATGATATATTTCTCAGAATGTATCCCTGTTGTTAAACAATATATTAGAAAATAATAAAGATATGAAACAAATAACCTAAACTTTTACCTTAGAAAACTAGAGGGAAAAAAAACCACCATAAGCCTAAAAATGAAAAGAAAAAAAATAACAAAAATTGGAGGAAAAATATCAATGAAATTGAAAAAATAAATCAATAGAAAAAAAATCAATTTAACCAAAGACTATTTCTTGGGAAGATTGATAGTTGAAAAACCTTTAGTTTAGAAATTACTGATTTCAGAAATGAAAAGGGGTGTCATCATACTGATATCTTGAACTTTAAAATGTTAAAAGAATATGGTGCCAAGAAATTTAATGAGTGAATGAAATGAGCCAGTTTCTTGAAAGACACAAACTACCATATTCTACTATTATGTCTATTAAAGAAAGTGAATCAATACTTAATTACATTCCCAAAAGACAGTTCCAAGTCAAGATTGTTTGGACAGTAAATTCTACCAAACATTTAAGGAAAAAGTAATACCAATTATCCACACAGAAAAAGAAAGTACAGAAAATGTAAGGAATGAATGCTTTCTAAGACATTTTATAAAGTCAGCATTACCTAATACCTTAAAAAAGGTAAAGACATTACAAGAAATGAAAAACACAAACTAGTATTTCTCATGAATACAAATGAAAAAATCCCCAACAAAACCTTAGCAAATCAAATCCAACAATGTATAAAAATATTATACACTACAATCAACTGGGATTTATTATAGGTATGAAAGATTGGATAAACATTCAAAAATCAATTCATATAAACTTCACATTATTAAGCTAAAGAAAAAACTCATCTATTCAAATTAATGGGTGGCAATAAATTAACTTGACAAAATTCACCATTCTTTCTTAATATAAACTCTAAGCCAACTAGGAATAGAGAGGCATTTCCTTAACTTGATAAAGAATATCTGTAAAAACTATAATGCAAACACCATGTTTAATGATAATGAAACTGTTCACTTTTTCTCTATGATAAGGAGCAAGGTCAGAATTTCCTTTCTTACCTCTCTTATCCAACATCGTAGCAAAAATTCTAGCTGAACAATGAGACTTAGAAAAGGAACTAAAGTATATATGCATTGGAAAGGAAAAATAAAATTGTCTTTATTTGTAGATGATGTGATTATTTAACTTAAAAATGTCAACAAAACTCTTTGATCTGAAAAAGTATAGAACAGTCAAAGCAGGAGATAAATATACACAGTCAATTGTCTTCCTATACACAAGCAATAAAAACTGAAATTTGAATTTTTAAAAAGCTATTTATAATAATACTGCCAAAATGAAATACATAGGTAAAATATAAATTATTTACAATATACATGTTTATGTTATAATATGTTATATGTATATGTTCACTTCATATTGTGAAGTGAATATGCCATGCTTATACATTAGAAAAATAAATATTGTTAAGATAACAATTTTGTTCCCAATTTTATCTATAGATTTAACACAATCCCAGGCAAAAACCAAGCAAATTATTTTGTAGATACATAGAAAAGAATGAAGTTTGGCCCTTAACTGACACTATATATTCAAATTTTTCAAAATGGATTAAATATGAAAATGTAAGATGTAAAACTATAAAACTCTTAGAAGAAAACATAGGCCAGAAGCTTCACAACACTGGATTTGCAATGATTGCTAGGATACGGCAACAAAGGCACAGACAACAACAATAAAAAAAAAGATAACTTGGACTTTATGAAACTTTACAAATTGTTCACCAGAAGACAACATCAACACAGTAAAATGCAACCCACAGAATGGGAGAAAATATTTGTCAATCATATATTTGGTAAGGGATTAATATCCAGAATATACAGTAGTCCCCCCTTATCTGTGGCTTAAATTAAGCAGTTTTAGTTACCCACTGTCAACCACAGTTGAAAAACATTACATGGGAAATTCCAGAAATAAACAATTTCTAAGTTTTAAATTACATGTCATTTTGAGTGGTGTGATAAAATTTCATGCCATTCTGTTCCATCCTACCTGGGATGTCAATCATTCCTTTGGCCAGCACATCAACCCTCTATGTGTTACCCTCCTGTTAGTCACTTATTAGCTATCACTCAGTTACCAGATCAACTGTCACAATATGAAGTGCTTGTATTCAGGTAACTCTTATTTTACTTAACAATAGCAACAAATTGCAAAAGTAGAAACGCTAGCATATTGTAATTATTGTTCTATTTTATTATTAGTTATTGTTGTTAATTTCTTCTATGCCTAATTTCTAAATTAAACTGTACCACAGATACATATGAAAAGGGAAAACAAAGTATATATAAGGTCCAGTACTATCTCTGGTTTCTGTCATCCACTGGAATTCTAGGAACACGCCCTCCATGGATAAAAAGAAATCACTATAAAGAGAACTCCTAAAATTCAACAACATAAATACCAAAACACCCTGATTCAAAAATGGGTGAAGGATTTGTATATACATTTCTTCAAGAAGATATACAAATAACCAAGAAACACATGTAAAAAGATTCAGTATCACCAGCCACTGGGTAAATGCAAACCAAAACTACAATGAAATACCATATCATACCCACTAGGATGGTTACTATCAAAAAACAGAAAATAACAAGTGTTTGAAAGGAGAGAGAAACTGGAACCCTTGTGTACTGTCGGTGGGAGTGTGAAATAGTTCAGTGGACAGATGAATGAATAATCACAATATGGTAAACATACAATGGAATATTTTTCAATCTTAAAAAAGGAAGAAAATACTAACATATGCTATTGCTACAGCATGGATGAAACTTGAGGATACTATGCTAAATGAAATAAGCTAATCATAAATAGAAAAGTACTGTATGATCTCACTTATATGAGGTATTCAGAACAGTGAAAATCATAGAGCAAGAAAGTAAAATTGTGGTTGTCAGGGACTGAGGGGAAGAAGGCATAGGAAGCTATTGTTTAACAGGTATAAAGTTTCAGTTTTACAAGATGAAAAAAGTTATAGAGATGGATGACAGTGATGGTTGCAAAACATTATTCATGTATTTAATACCAATGAATTATAAACTTCAAAATGGTTAAGATGCTAAATTGGACATTACATGTATTTTACCATGACAAAGAAAAGGAGGGAAGAAAAGGACACAGGAGTCAAATAATAGATTTCCAATGGCCAAACTGAGCCAATTCACTCATCAAGATAAAGTACTAATTAATTACCATATATCCAAAAGTATAAGAAAAATATTCTTGTGTCTGTACTGATATCAATAAATAATCGAATAAACAAACATATGAGGACAACAGCCAATTTCCCATGCAAAAGAATGCCAAATAATTAGCAAGATCACTGGGTGCAGTGACTCACGCCTGTAATCTCAGCACTTTGGGGGGCCTAGATGGGTGGATCACGAGGTCAGGCGTTCAAGACCAGCCTGACCAACATGGTGAAACCCTGTCTCTACTAAAAGTACAAAAATTAGCCAGGCGTGGTTGTGCCCGCGTGTAATTCCACCTACTCAGGAGGCTGAGGCAGGAGAATCGCTTGAACCTGGGGGACAGAGTTTGCAGTGAGCTAAGATCATGCCACTGCACTCCAGCCTGGGCAACAGAGCAAGACTCCGTCTTAATAATAATAATAATAATAAGTGAGATCCCATGCCCTCTTGAGAAATAAATGGAATTAAAGAGGTAATGAGTATAAAAAATTGTACATATGTCAGAAAACAAAGATATAAAGACAATGATAAGTAATTTTAGTTGATTAAAAAGGTAAACTAAAGTGCAAGAAAGCAATAGCAGGTAAAATAGGAAGGGTATTGGGAGTTAATGGTCAATTGTGGGTAGTGCTTATGGTCTGAATGTATAGTTAATATATTGGAGCTTAATTCCCAATATGATGACAGTTGGAGGTTGGGCATTTGTAATTCGAAAATCATGAATATGCAGCCCTCATGAATAGGAATAGTGCCCTTAAAAGAAGAAACACAGGAGCACATGCTTCCTCTCTGTTTTGTGAGGACAGTGAAGGCTGTCTACAAAACATGAAGAGGGCTCTCCCTCAACACCAGATCTGCCTGCACCTTGATGCTTAACTTCCCAACCTCCACGACTGTTAGAAATAATTGTGTGTTGTTTAAGCCACTCAGTCTGTGGCGTATTTATTACACCAACCTAAACTGCCTAAGAGAGTTAAGGACTGGGGAAACAGTAGAGATAGTGATGAACTGTAGACATGTAGATACTGTTGAGTTCTGACTGCAGGTTAAAAATGTGCATGTAGCCATTAAAATAATATCACTTAAATATACATCCCTGCATTGATCAGGATTTTCCAGAGAAACAAAACCAATACAGTGTGTGTATGTGTGCGTGTATGCGCGTGTGTGTATGCACACGTGTGTGTATGCGCGTGTGTGTGTATGCGTGTGTGTGTGTGTGCAAAGAAAGAGAGAGAGTTATTTTAAGGAATTGGCTCATGACTTGGAGTCCAAGTATGTTGGGATAGATCAGCATGCTGGAGGCTCGAGGACAAGTTGCAACTGAAACCTAAATGCAGTCTGCTAGCTGAATTCCCTCTTGTTCTGGAAAGGTCAGCTTTTGTTCTATTACGGCCTTCAACTGGTTATATGAAGCCCACCCCTTATGATGGAGGATAATCTACTTAAGATCCACAGATTTAAATGCTATTCTCATCCAAAAAGAAAAGCACCTTTACCGAAGTATCTGGAATAATGTTTGACTAAATATCTAGGCAGCACAGCTCTGGCAAGTTGATGTATAAAATTAACCATCAGGATGCCCAAACTCTCAGTGGAAACAAAAAAGAAACATAAAATTAACATTAGTGGAAACAAAAAAGAAACAAAAAATTAACACAGTAAGAGACAGGAAATTGGGAGAAACATGAAATTAACTAACTACATGATTTAAAAAACACAAACATAAATCCAAATATAACATTAAAATATCTACAAATTGACTTAATAGTCAAAATTCAGAAGAATTTCAAGCTCAGCAACATAATGAATAAAATAATTTGAAAGCTCTTCCTGTTATACACAACTAGATCCTTCATAAAAATGCTTTTTATTGTAACACTGCATTTTCTTGGGAAAAAAGTAAATCTTCTAGGGCCAGCCACATATACCACCTATAAAAAAATAAAGCTGAGTTCAAAATGATTGGCAATAAACATACTTAAAAGAGTTATCTGAGGAGGAAAGACTAAATAAGCTCTGCCAAAATAGGAATAATCATGAGGTGGGTGCACAATGAAGGTGCAGAATTTGAGATTTCTGTATTAGGCCAGGGATCTTAAAATGGAGATAAATTGATCTCAGGTTTGTTGCACTCTTATCTTACAGGAAAATAAACACAAATTAAAATCAGCCAAATATGAATTCACAACCTAAGATCCATAAGACAAGAGTTTCAAATATTGAACAATACATAGAGCAGGCCTGGGTCCCTGAGAAGAACCCAGAAGATGAGGCCTACAATTGCCCTAGTTTTGACCAGAAGGAACTTTCCGGACAGGAAGGAGAGTCCATAAATAGAACACTTAGGCTTACTAAGTTAAGAAGATATACATTATACTTTGAGGTGGCCAAAAGGAGTGGGATTTGTATGGTAGACAATCAGGAATGCGTGATATACAGATAATTAGTTCTAGAAATCAGCATTCCTGTGAATCTGCTACAATCTAAGCTGTGCACAGGTAAAATGTAGTTTAAAATTTCTAGAGATCATAGGCAATTTAGAAAAATATTCAATTTCCAACCAGTAAGGATAAAAACTCTCATGTGAACATTGAGGACATTCAATAGACACTTCTTATTTTAGTAAGAAGACTAAACTAGTTCTAGTTTAAGGACTATTCTAGATCTACTTTAACCAAAACATAAACCAAGCACCAAAAATACTAAGTTAATTCACTTGTAATTTAATGGACTGGGAAAACAAATTATAAAACATTAAACCAAAATACTGGAAACAATTAAATCTAGCATCAACAACAAAAATTAAACACGTTCACTACCCAATAAAAAAAATCACATAAATCAAATAATGTTTTATTGGGTAGTGAATGCTTTGAACATTATGTGAAGAAGCAGAAAAATATGACACATAATCAATTGAAAATTCAACAAGTAGAGAAAGACCAAAAATGACAACATTATCAGACAAGAATTAAATAATTCCTACAAATATATTCAAAGATCTAAAGGGAAATATGAATATAACGAGAAATAAAACAGACTAGATTTTTAAAAGAACTAAATGGAACTAGTAGAAAGGAAAAATACAATATCTGAAACAAAAACTTCACTTGATGGTTTTAGTAGCAGACTGAACATGGCAAAGAAAAGACCAATGAATATAAGTCAATGACCATGGAAATAATACAAACCAAAGCATAGAGAACAAAAAGGTAGAAAATCAAAACAAAAATAAAAAATTAAAAAGAAACTAAGAGACTCTGGCCTGTGGGAAAATATAAAGCAGTTTATCATAAAGTATGAGTACAAGAAGAAAAGAGACAGAAAATATATTATAAAAAATAGCTAAATTTTCCAAAATCAGTAACATCTACAAAACCAGAGATTCAAAAAGCTCCGTGAAAGAAAACCTGGATAAACAAAACAGGAAAACACACAAGCGAACATCATAATCGAATTGACAAAAAAACGATGAATCAGAGAAAAAAAATTCATTACACAAAGTAGAACAATGTAAAGATTAATCAGTAATTTCTCATCTGAAAAAAATCCAAGCCAGTACACATAAAAAACTGACATCTCTGTAGCGGAGAAAGAAAAAAAAAAAGTCAAACTAGAATTTATATCCAATGAAAACATCTTTCTTACATGAGAGCAACATGAAAACATTTCCGACAAACAAAAGCAGAGAGAATTTGTAATGAAAGAAAAGCTACAGGAAGTTCTTCCAGCTACAGGAAATCAACACGAGATGAAAACTTGGATCTACAAAATGAATAGAAAGCACTGAAAATTATAAGCTTATTAGTAAATATAAAAATATTTTCTTACCTTTTTAATTTTCATATTTATTTGAAAAACAAAAAAGTAGCAATATATTGATATTTGTAACATATACAGAAGGAAGATGTACAACAAAATCAGCACCAATGATGGGAAAGGCAAAGGAAAATACATCATACCATGGTAATTACATTATAAATGAAGTGTTATAATTGAATTTGAAGACAGGCTGTGAAAAGGACAAAAATGTATAAAGCAAATCCCAGAGCCACCACTAAAAATTAAAAAAAAACAAAAAAGGAAGAGTGTATTAGTCTATTTTCACACCGTTGATAAAGACAACCTGAGACTGGGTAATTTACAAAAGAGAGAGGTTTAAGGGACTTACAATTCCACATGGCTGGGGAGGCCTCACAATCATGGTGCAAGGTAAAACACAAGCCTTACATGGCAGCAGACAAGAGAAGGAAGCCTGTGCAAGAAATTCTCCTTTTAATATCAGATCTCATGAAACTTAAGAAACATTTGCCCCATGATGCAATTACCTCCCACGTAGTCCTTCCCACAACACGCAGGAATTCAAGGTGAGATTTGGATGGGGACACAGTGAAACCATATCAAAGAGTAAATAAGCCAAGAGAAGAGATTAGGTAGAATACTAAAAGGTGGTAAAAAATAATACTTGGAAAAATGTCAAAAACAAAGATGACAGGCAAATGGAAAACAACCTAATAGTGGATAAACCAAACAATATTAATATTAATATTAAATATAAATAATCTAAACAACCATAGACGGAGATTTTAAGATTATATTTTTCCAAAGAAGCAAGACCCAACTACATGCTATCTATAGGAAATACATTTTAAATATTTAAATATAATATATTAGTCTGCTTGAGCAGCCATAACAAAATACCATAGAAAGGGTGGCTTTAACAACTGAAATTTATTTTCTCACCTTTGCAGAGTCTGGAAGTCCAAGATTAAGGTGCCAGTATTGTTTTCCAGTGAGGTCTCCCGTAATGGCTTGCAGGCTGCTTTCTTGGCCGTGTCCCCACTTGGCCAGTCCTCTTTGCACAAAAGAAGAGAGTAAGGTCTTTGGTGTCTCTTCCTCTTCTTACACCACGGAACAACAGGATTAGAATTAGGTTCTCACCTTTATAGATTAATTTGACCTTAATTATCTCCTTAAAGGTCATTTCTCCAATTACAGTCACTTTGGAGGAATAGAATTTCAACATATGAATTTGAGGGAAGGGCACAATTCAGTCCATAACACAAAGGTACATTAAGTAGAAAGTGAAAAAAATATACATTGTGCAAAAATATATATTGTGCAGAAAATACATATTGTGCAACATGTACGAAAATGTACATGTTGAATTAATTCATTTATATGAAGCTCTAAAATGGGCAAAACTAGTCAATGCTAAAATAATAAACTAAGAATTGGTAAAGCCTCTGTGTGAGAACAACATGTGCATTTGATTTAAAATATCTTCATTTGCAAATTTACCTGAAGTAACAGCTGACACTCAAAAAAGATGCTTATTATCAGACAACATTTTGTTTCTCAGATAGGAGGTAAGAAGCAATTGTGCAAAACAATATATTTCTTGTGTAATCACAGGAAAGAAGGAATAGTGATAATAATATTAGACACAGTAGTCTCCATGCAAGAAATATTGTGAGACATAAAAAGGGTATCTTAATAAAAGAATCAACTCATAACAAATATAAATGTGTATGTACATGATTACAGTTTCCAAATAAATCAAGCAAACCTAACAGAAATGAATACAGAAGCAGAAAAAACTAAAATTTTAACTTTAAATTTAACAGACCTCTGATAATTAATAGAACAAGAAAACTGAAAATCAATAAGTATACAGAAAAAAACCACTACCAACCAAATCGACATTGATATATGTATAGAACAGCACACCGCACCACAAAAGAAAATATATTCATATCAAGTACCCTTAGAACATTTAATTGAAGAGAACACAGGTTACACTTTAAAAAATTAATAAATTAATGGATGAATTTATCTCTTTAATAAATTTCATTAATTATTAATGAATTAATTAAAAACATACAGAGTACGTTTTTGACCACATGGCATAACATTAAAAATCACTATAAAAAAGTTATCTGGGCCGGGCGCGGTGGCTCAAGCCTGTAATCCCAGCACTTTGGGAGGCCGAGGCGGGTGGATCACGAGGTCAGGAGATCGAGACCATCCTGGCTAACATGGTGAAACCCCGTCTCTACTAAAAATACAAAAAACTAGCCGGGCATGGTGGCGGGCGCCTGTAGTCCCAGCTACTCGGAGGCTGAGGCAGGAGAATGGCGTGAACCCGGGAGGCGGAGCTTGCAGTGAGCCGAGATCGCGCCACTGCACTCCAGCCTGGGCGACACAGCGAGACTCCGTCTTAAAAAAAAAAAAAAAAAAAAAAAAAAAAAAAGTTATCTGGAAAATATCCAAAGGTTTGAAAAGTAAACAACATTATTTTTAAAAACACATGAGTTAATAGAGCAATCATAAATAATATCAGAAAATATTTTGAACTAAATGAAAAGAATAACACAACATATCAATATTTGTGGGATGCAGCTAAAGCACTACTGAAGTAAGTAGAGTGGAGGTAATAATAATGATAAATAAAAACAAAATAAACAATTGAGACAATTTTTAAATGTAATATAAGCATTTATAAAGATCAATAAAATTGATGAAACTCTGCTAGACTGGTTCAGAAAAACAGAAAGAAGATTTACCAATATTGTGCATAAAGAGGAGACATCATTAGCGATCCTACAGACATTAAATTATAATAAGGAATTTTATTAATTACTCTATTCCAATTTATTTGAAAACAGATCAAGTGGACACATTCATTAAGAGATGCAAGCTACCAAAATGTACTTAAGAAATACAATGCCCAAACATAGTTACACTGTTTCAAATTGAAATTGTCACTTAAAATATTCCTTACAAAAAAACTCCAAGCCAAAATGGCTTCACTGTTGATTTTCAAACACACACTGAAGAAACAACAATTTTAACCAATAATCTCTCAAAATATAGAAAAAGAACACTTCCCAATTTCTCATTTAACATCATCATTATACTGATATCAAAACCAGGCAAAACCATTACGGGGGGAAAAAACCTACAATCAATTACAGACAAAAATCCTTTAAAACAATTAGTAAATCAGCATTATATAAACAAACTGGAAACAAGCAATATGTATTTTTAAATATTTTGACCAAGTAGGGATTGTCCTAGAACTGAAGGGTTGTTTTAACATACAAAGTTCAATGTTTTCCACAATTTAACAAATGAATTACCATCTAGATGATGACTATTTTAGAACTTAACAAAACTGAAAATCTATTCATAATTTAAAATCAGCAAATAGAACAGTCAGGAACTTCCTCATCCAAATAAAGGTAACTATGAAATATCTACTCCTAACCTCAGTGTTTAATGGTTACAGATTAAATACTTTCACCCAAAGGTTAGAAATAAGACAAGGATAATAGTTTTTACCACCTTTTGTCAACCCTGAAATGGAAATCCAAGCCATAGCAATAAAATAAGAAAAAGAAATAAAAGTCTTATATATTGGAAAGGAAGAGGTAAACAAACTATAGATATTAGCACTCAGCATTATCATGTATGTTAAAATTGCTAAGGAATCTTATAAAATAACTACTAAGACAGACAAGGAAATTTAGCTAGGCCATATGATAAAAGAACAAAATATGAAAATCTATTGTGGCTTTACATACTAGCTATGAAGAACTAGAGATTATTTTTTAAATTTCACTTAGAATAGCATCAAAAATAGGTATAAATTTCATAAAATATATGCAAGGTGTACAATAAACTATATACATTTTTGCAAAAGGAATTAAAGAAGAATTTGATAAATTAATATAAATACTATGTTCATGGATTTTATTTTTTTTCTATTTATTTATTTATTTATTTATTATTATTATACTTTAAGTTCTAGGGTACATGTGCATAACGTGCAGGTTTGTTACATATGTATACTTGTGCCATGTTGGTGTGCTGCACCCATCAACTCGTCAGCACCCATCAACTCGTCATTTACATCAGGTTGTTCATGGATTTTAATATTCAATATTGTTAGATAGCAATTATTCTCTAATTATACTATAAATCTTTATGTAATCCTAATTAAAATTCACATTAGATTTTGTTAGAAATTGACAAACTGACACAGAATATAAAATAACTTCATAAGGAATATTTTAAAATGAAATCCCAGAAAAGATCTACCTAAAAGAGACTATATTAAAAAAAAAAAAGCAAATCTCAGAGGAAAAATAATAGCTTCAATGCTTGTATTTCGTACATCAGCAGGGTGACTATAGTTAACATTAATCAATGGCACATTTCAAAATAGCTAGAAGAAAATGTTTCAACTATTCCTAGCATAAAGAAAAGATTATCATTTAAGAAAATGAATATCCCAATTACCCTAACTTGATTATATGAATGTATCAAATTGTATCACATGCACTACCAAAATATGAACAGTTATTATGTAGCAATTGAAAAAAAGAAAAAAATTAAGGCTCAAAATAAATGAGTTAACTATTCAGTCTAAAATATTAGGCCGGGTGCGGTGGCTCAAGCCTGTAATCCCAGCACTTTGGGAGGCCGAGACAGGCGGATCACAAGGTCAGGAGATCGAGACCATCCTGATCTAACACGGTGAAACCTCGTCTCTACTAAAAAATACAAAAAACTAGCCTGGCGAGGTAGCGGGCGCCTGTGGTTCCAGCTACTCGGGAGGCTGAGGCAGGAGAATGGCATAGACCCGGGAGGTGGATCTTGCAGTGAGCTGAGATCCGGCCACTGCACTCCAGCCTGGGCGACAGAGCGAGACTCCGTCTCAAAAAAAAAAAAGAAAAGAAAAGAAAAGAAAAAAAAGAAAAATATATTAATTCCTTGAAGTTGAAAAAGATGTTAGTAAACACTTAATATCAACTAAAAATAAATAATAAATGAAGAAAAGACAAAATTTCCTTACAATAGAAGTCCAATTTATACATGTAAAAAGAATAATGGAAATAAAAAACAGCATTTGAAAAACACAATGTTAATGACTGTTGTAGGCAAAAATCATTGATAGAGGTTGAAATTAGCAAATAGAAATACAATGAGATAGCATATCTGCATAGTCTCAAAGTATCTTTTTACAAGATAATTATTAATTATGAAGGGAAAAATTATAATTTTAGTGTGGATAAACCTGAGAGACATTACCTTATCCAAATGATTAAAGTTAAAAATCATCAGTAATGAGACCAATTTACATTATGTACTTCATGATGTCTGAAAAGGGCAAAATATCACTTCTGTGATGTTCTTGCAAAAGGGCATAACTTTAGTCTAATCCTGAGAAAGCATCAGGTAAATGCAGCACAGAGACATCCTGCAAAACAACCGACCAGACTCTAAAAGGGAGGGAGACCATCTAAAAAAAAAAAAAAAAAAAAAAATTCACAGAGGAAAAAGCATGATTAAAAAAGTAAGCTGTAAAATAAGTGGTAAATTTTTAGTAAAAATATAAAGTTATAATATTGATTTAATTAAAATTAACCTTTCTCTAAATTTAACTGAGGTCAGTTAAGTCACCTCATGTATTGTTTATTATCTACTATAAAAAAAGAAATTAAAGAAAATGCTTTTAAAACATTGATATACAACTCAACAATTTGGTAAATTAATTGCCATTATTCCAGAAAATACATTTAAAAATATTTTTGCAATTTATTATTTGGTGGAAAATTACACTATTTATTTTTTATAATGTATTTGCAAATAATTCAATGTAATTAATTGTACTGTCATCTAATTCCACATCCTGCTATAAACTGTGTTGTCCTTCATCTAGACAGATGAAAATCTAGTCCACTTTAAACGTCTCCAAAAACAGGTATGTCTCACATTCTCTAAGAAACTACTTTGATATCCAGCCTAGAGCACAACATTACTTTAAAACTTAAAAAAAAATTCTCTAATGGCATAATTTAATTTAAAAAATACATTTATAAATGAATTCCATCAAGGTAAAAACAAATTAAGCTTTATTTCCCAAATACCCTTTTTGTCACAGTCACCCCAAAACCCATAGAAAGCATTTTCAAAATTTAACTAATGTTTTGCACCTGGAAAATGCAGGCATATATGGGGAGTAGGAGGAGAACTCAGTTGACAGGATTTAAAATAAAGTTCTCTGTTGTGGAGGATCTTGTTGAAGGAGAAAGCCGGAATCTTCTCTTTTTGGTCAGCAAAGCAAATTAGGATGGTGTTGAAATTATATCCGTCTTGTCATCTCCCTGGCAGGACACCTTTTGATAGGACCTTCTGTTCCTCCCATTTCTTGGCAGACTCTTACTTTGGGATGTCTGGAAATAATGGAACTTTCAAGACTAAATAATGGAGCCTGGCAGAGCTTCTGTAGTTCTTACTTAAAGATCTAAATCATATATTTGCATCAGGTCATTTAAAGTAAACTTGAAGTACTTGAATTGAAGCTTGAAACACAACTGCTTAGTAATAGAATTCAACTCTGTCAACTCTCCCTGTGATTGCAATTTTATCTAGAAAACGGGACTTGCAGTATTTTAAGTGTATCATGCCGTTTTAAAGAATGTGATACTTCACACATTAAGCAAGAAAAGATAAAATATCCAGACAGAAGATTTGGTACCCATCACTGGAACCAGATGCATGTTGTTTTTTTTTTTTTGTTTTTTGGCTTTTTTGTTTTTGTCTTTAATGGGCAAAGGATGGGAATTTGCCTGTATTTGGTTTTGCTCCATTCCTCACAAGCAGGAGCTCTCACTGATTTCAGAGGGAATACTACAACTTTGACTCCAGAACAAACACCTGTATGCAATTCCAAGGGCTCAGAGCAAAACAAACATGGGCTGTACCTTTCAGCATCGTCATGATGTATGTAAAATTCCCAAATACATGTTCTCCTAGGGCTTGATCTCCCGAAGAAAAACTTTATTTATCCCTAGATGAGGCCTGGATTTCATGGCTAGTATTTTTCTGAGACGACAGATTTAAGTAATGCCATTTTTGTAAGCACAGGGAGGACTTCATTAAAGGCTTGCTGGTGTTAGCTTTATTTTAGTCTTGAAAAAATATGACTAAATAAGACAATCTCAAAAGCATTCTGCTGACTGAAAGAAGCCTTATACGAAAATGTACATGTTGAATGAATTCATTTATATGAAGCTCTAGAATGGGCAAAACTAGTCAATACTAAAATAATAAACTAAGAATTAGTAAAGCCTCTGTGTGGGAATAACATGTGCATTTCATTTAAAATATCTCCATTTGCAAATTTACCTGAAGCAACAGCTAACACTCAAAAAAGATGCTTATTATCAGATAACATTTTGTTTCTCAGATAGGAGGTAAGAAGCAAATAATTTTTAATTGAAATTTTTTTCTTTAAATTTTTTATTGTGGTAGCATACACATAACATAAAATTTACCATTGTATTTATTCTAAAGTATATGATTTGGAGGCATTAAATTCACAATTTTGTAAAAACATCACCAACATCTAGTTCTGGGGCTTTTTCATTACCCCAAAGGAAAATCTCCTACCCATTGAGCAGTCACTCCCCATTCTCTTCTTCTCCCAGCATTATTTGTAAATGTGTGTCTTTTTTGTTTCAGTCACTCATTGACTACATGACTAATTTTTCAATGCCTCCTGGCACTGGGACAGAATAGCAGATGGAATGGTGTCCGGGACAGATTCACTAGGTCTCTCCCTTTAAACAGCTCCTTCCCTACCTTGCCCCAAGGGTATGGCAGGAAGCAGAAGGAATAGAAACACAGGTAAGAGGCTGACACCTGCAAAGAGGAGCACTGCAACATAAAATTGCAACATTTGTTTTCTAGCAACACTTTTTAAATATAGTCTTCCTTTAGAAGGTGAATTTTAGATGTTGGGACTTTCATGAAAAGTTTTCAGTTGACTTTGAAAGAAAGGCTTTGAAGTGCTTTAACAAATTATTTAGTGAGATCAGCAAAGGACAGGGAATCAGTAACTTTTGGTTCTATTCTTGTATACTGGTGACTTCCTGTGTGAGTTTAGGCAAATCATTTAGTTTGCTGAGTTACTTATTGGGGTGTTCTTATTTCTCAGAATGAGTAAAACAGTTAAATCTATCTAAGCTGGAATGGACATAGAGAATATACCTTGTGAATTTTATGCAACAAGGGTAATAACCTACTTTCTGAATGACTAAGAGTCTCAAGCTTTCTCGGCATAACCTTTTTGCATGGCCTCATCAGTATCCATGCAAATCATGTTCGAAGAGCCACATTTGACAAACACTGATCAGAATCACAAACCAGATTAGATTCTACATGTATTTTTAATGAGGAAGAGAATGGCGACATGATCAGGGACATTCCTATGTATGGATAGAATCAACACCTTTATACACACACACGCACAGACACATGCTTTCCTCAGATTTTCCAGTTTAGTCCAAACTTCAATGTCAAGTCCACTTGACAGACTTTAAACATCAAAACTATTTCTTCCTCTGGGCTATTCACTCTCATATAATCTATTCATAGTCTTACACAGTCATGTTCTCTAGTTTGCCTCAGTCACTTTTCACGGCAATTTGGCAATATACAAGAAAATTAAAATGTAAGTAAAAATTAACTTATACCTTGATTCTAAATGCTTTTGATATTTATCCTAAAGATAAAATTTCATACTCTTGTGGGGAAATAGTTTTAAATGTTCTACTATAGCATATTTTAATATAAAGACAAAAATAAAAATAATACTGTAGTCATCTGTACCTATCCATACAATCTACAACACATCCATACAATTGAGTAACAAATAAGGCAGACCTTAAGCATGCTGATGTAGAACGATCACACTATGTTGTTACAGAGTTCATTTATTAAATCGTCAAATAACTAATGGAGTGCCTACTATATTCCAGGTACTTTTCTACATACTGAGATACAACAGTGAAAAAAACAAAGTTCCTGTCCTCTAAGAGGTATACGCAGATCATAAACAAATATGTCAGTTTAAGTGCTTTGGAGAATCCTAAAGAGCTTAAGGCTAGTGAGGAAGAAAGGTGGCAACGCATAAGCCAGGGTAAACTAGGTTATACTCTGGTAACAAACCCCAAAATCTTTTTTGTATAAAACAGAATTGGCCAGGCGTGGTGGCTCACATTTGTAATCCCAGCACTTTGGGAGGCCGAGGCAGGCAGATTCTGAGGTTAGGAGTTCAAGAGCAGTCTGGTCAATATGGTGAAACCCCATCTCTATTAAAAATGTAAAAACTAGCCAGGCATGATAGCGCTCACCTGTAGTCCCAGCTACTTGGGAGGCTGGGGCAGAAATAATCGTTTGAACCCAGGAGGTGGAGTTAGCAGTGAGCCAAGATCGTGCCACTGCACTCCAGCCAGGACGACAAAGCGAGACTCCATCTCAAAAAAAAAAAAAGAAAAAAGAAAAAAACCAGAATGAATACCACTCATTCACTCCGTAGTCCAGTGATTTTCATGTGGAGAGCCGTAGCTCTATGCAGCGATCACTCAGGGATCCATGTGGTGGTGTCTCCAGCAGGTGTCAAGGCAAGGAAAGACGGGTCATGGAGAATCAACCACTGACTTTTAAATGCTTCCACCTGTCACTCCTGTTTACACTGTATTGACCAAAGGAAGTCACATGGCCTCACCGGACTCTCAGAGTGGAAATGTAATTACCCTGTGCCCCACACCCGGTGCCAGAACAGCGAGGGAGATCCCAATATGAGTGAAAGGGGCTTATGTCTACACAGGCTTATGTTGCTATTAATCAAGTCCCTGCTGGAAAGTTGACATCCACATTCTGATGAGAAGGCAGTGAGAGAATTCACTCTGTGGACATTAGAAGGGAGAGCACTCTGAGCAGATAAAACACAGGGCACAGATTTGAAGGAATTATGCCTGGCCTATTTCAGGAAAGTAGGGAGCCTGGGCTGATTGAAAGAATTTGCAGGATAATGATAAAGATATTAGAATAATGCCACAGAAGTTGTAGGAAGTCAAGCACAGAGAGCTCCTAGGCTGCTTACTCTCAGGATTTGGTTTTAACACTGAATGAGGGGCTAAAAGCAAGAAAACGACAGATCTGTCTTACGTTTTTAAAAGATCATTCCGCCTGCTGTGAGGAGAATGAACTGAGGTGGGGGGCAAAAGTGGAAGCAAGGAAACAAATTAGAAGACAATTGCAATAATTCACAAGTAATGATCGTTTGGGATGGGATGATGGCAGAAGAGGATTAGAAGTGGTCAGAGTCTGTGTATATGTTAAGGTACCATATACAACGGAGAAAAAGTAAAAGAACAAGGTGGTAAATAATATATACAATATAACACCATTTGTGTAACACAGGAGAAAACAGAAAAAATGATTGACAATAGTTACACCTGGAAAATGACTGGTACTGGGAATCAGAGGAGGTGGTAGGAGACATTTACCTTTATTACACTGTTTCAAAAAATACTATTTTCTGCCATAAGCATATAGATATGCTTTTAATAACTAACAATAAACAAATTAGAAAATCCAGCTCTTGAATGTACATACTGTTCAAAACAAAGAATTTCAAGATTATTATGAACTACAGGTTAAATATTGAATACTGAATATTTGAATATAATATTTTAACATTCAAATTATATTCATATGATCCTGATGCAAGAGTGCATTCAAGTTATAAAGAACTACAACATAAATTATCTAATTGTATCTTTCCAACAACCCACAAACACCGATATAAAATGTATTCATTAGAACACTGATTCATTCTTTCATGCTTCATGATGCTTCACACTTTATGTATTTTACTGTATGCCCGGAATTACATTACAGACTTAAGGAAAAAACAAGATGAAAGAAAACAAATGTAGCAAAATAAATGTAAGTATACATAACTCATGTTATTGCTGTTTTTAAAAAATTAAAAAGTGTGGGATGTTGAATCATATTAACAGGAGTAAAACTGTTTACAAACTCAGAAGCAACTGGTATACGATGTTCAGCATTTAAAATTCTTATTAGATAATCGTGTTCAGGTTGGGTCTCCAAAGTACAGACAGATACGAAAGTCTTAAAAAAAAAAAAACTTGCTCAAAGGAGAACCACACTGACAATTAAAAGATTAGGAAGTAATGTTTATGAGTAAAGTTTACAAAAAAGGGAATATTGAGCTTCAAAAGACGATGTGAATGCCGATTGAATACTGACCCTCAGAGTAACTAAGAAGTTTAAAGGTCCTGGCTGACTATTCTCTGCCTCAACCTAGAAGAGAAAATAAGGAAAGGATTTGAAGCTATCACACCAAGCTAGACATGAGTAACGAGTGAGGATGTTAGACACTGGAATGAAGTCACGGCATTTCTTCCTCAAGGGCCTTACTCTTTAAAACAGAGATCAATTTTCATATGCCTCAATGACTTCCTAAATCCCCTTCATCCTTCTGATTCTCTCTCTGGAGAAAGGGATTCCTTGACCTGGAATCCATCGCTATGCCAAATAGCCTTCAAGGTCAGGAAGCGCGCTAGTATAATTCACCTAAATAGATCCGGCTTCAACTTGAATCCATTTCCTCTTGCTCTCTTTTTGGTGAGAAGAAAGAAACATTTGACATGGAGCTTCATTTCAGCGCATTTCCAATAATTCAAAACAGTAATTTTGTGTTCTGGCCCTTCTTTCTTCATGCTAAATGATTTCTATTGCTTCAATATTTCACAAATTCTGTTCACGTTTTAATCTAGTTCATTACAATAGCAATCACAGCTCCTCAATTTATAGTACGTATTGCAGTGAAAGTCTTCTAGGATCTGTTCTTCATATCTCTTTTATGCAATGGAACAAGTTTTAAGAATCTGCATCTCTGCGTCTCTGATATCAAAAGATGCATGATATTTTTAAGCCTTGAAAGCTGATCTGTTCATCTAAATATTCAACTTCATTCATCCACAACAGAGGGGTCAAATCTTGTATTGGAATGTAACTTCTACTTCCTAAAACTTAAATGTTTGTGGTTCCTGGGTATACTAGTCAAAAATATTTTTGCTACAAATGCCAAAAATCCAATGTGAACTAGCATAGAACAAAAGGGGGATTTACGTAACCAAGCCACAGAGGCAGGGGTTACAGCTGAGCTTCAATCATAATACAAAATCAAACATGACCAGTATGTTTTTTTTCCTCTTAGTCTCTTGATTCTGCTTCCCTTTGCACTCCACCTTCAATTTTTCTTCCTACTGACCAAGTCTCCAACGTTTTAACTTGTAAATATCAGTTACATTTGCCCCCTCATCTCTATTTTTAATTCAACAACCATCAATCTGTTCTTTATCATGTCTTACCCAGACTAACAAGTTTTTCCTAAGAGGTTTCCCCTGTCCTCAGCTTCTTTCTTCTTAATCCATTTACAATGTAAATTATATCATGCCACTTCTGTGGTTATAAACCTCCAAAAAGTTCTTATTCTTTGGTGTACAAAAAATCTAAAATTCTACAATATTCAAGACCTACAATGATTGGCACCCTTTGGATTTCACTAACTCCAACTTTTCCTAACAATTTAACTATTCTGAACTACTCTCATTTTTCTACATATGCCATGAATTAGAATTTCAGTCTAGGATGATTCTCTCTTCTTTGTCTACTAGGTCATATTTTTTAATATCCTTCAAGATGCAACTTAAATGGGATACCTTGTTTTAATGCCTCTAGTCAAAGTTAATCACTACTGTGGCAGTGGAGACGGTACAGTGCAGTAATGAGCACCATTATATAGTTGATTTTCCAATTATTTATTTGCCAGCTTTTCTTCCTTGCTGGAGTATGTATTCTTTGTGAAAGAAAAGTTTATATCTGTTTCAGTTCTCAACTTGCACCCATCACTTATAAGCTGTATCCTCAGCATCTTCACTTCATCAATGTGATGGCGATAATATTACCTACTTCATAGGATAGTTCTGAGGACTAAATAATTAATACAAAGTGCTTAAAATATAAAATACCTGGTATGGAAAACATCCAATTAATATTAGTTGTTTTTGTAGTTGTTCGTTATTTTATTTTTACCACTGTTTCCTGGTTCAGAGTTATACTCAATAAATGTTGGATGAATGAAAGAATTATTAGATCTGTGTAAGACAGAACAAAGAAATAAATATATCTGGTGACCTCTAAATCTCTAGTAATACTACTTTCTAAGCTACAAAAATTTCCTGAAGCCTTTAATGAATGTTAGGAGCTGGTCACACCCAAAATGCATTATTAATACAGACATATTGGATGATGTGTGAAAACAGAGTAGGTGATGCCCACTTGGGTCTACATGGGCATAACAAGAAGCTCTTCAAGCAAAGCTGCGCCAGCTGCCAGGATAGCCTGATGGCTCCTAGCACAACCCTTCACAGGGCAGATTCCCCAGTGTCCCTTAAGAGAATCTATTCTCTACTACATTCAAGATACACTGAAAAGGAAAACTGGCATTCCAACTGGATAGGCTAGGCAATCACATTCCCTTCTTGCATCCTCTTCTCTCCTAACATTCTCCATTCTGTATTTCATCAGTACTGAGGGAAAAAATAACTTGCTCCCCTTTTTTTTTTTTTTTTTTTTTGAGACAGGGTCTCATTCTGTCAACCAACCTGAAGTGCAATGGTGCAATCATAGCTCACTGCAACCTTGAGCTCCTGGGCTCAAGCAGTCATCCCACCTCAGCCTCCCAAGCAGTTGGGACTACAGATGTGCACCACCACACTCGGCTAATAGTTTGTTATTCTTGTAGATATTGGATCTTGCTATATTTCCCAGGCTGGTTTTAAACTCCTAGCCTCAAACAATCACTCAGCCTCGGTCTCCCAAAGAACTGGGATTACAGGTGTGAGCCACCACACCCAGCCTAATTTATCCTTTTTAATGAAGTATATGCACTAGTCTTTCTGCACTAAATGCTTCATTCAAGTGGGCTATGCAACTGAATCTTCATAATAATCACAGACGATAGCTTATCAGTTTCGAATTATCAGCTAAAAAACTAATAAGCCAAATCTGTGTCCTTTACACTTTATTGTGTTATTTTTCAAAAATGAACTTGTAAGAAAACAATGGAAGGCCGGGTGTGGTGGCTCACAGCTATAATTCCAGCACTTTGGGAGGCCAAGGCAGGTAGATCACGAGGTCAGGAATTCAAGACCAGCCTGGCCTACATGGTAAAGCCCCATCTCTACTAAAAATTCAAAAATTAGCTGGGCATGGTGGCACTCCCCTGTAATCCCAGCTACTCAGGAGGCTGAGGCAGGAGATTCACTTGGACTCAGGAGGCAGAAGTTGTAGTGAGCTAAGACCACACCACTGTACTCCAGCCTGGGCAAGAGAGAGAGACTCCATCTCAAAACAAAACAAAACAAACAAACAAAAAAACCCAAAAACAAAAAAAACAACAAAAATAAGGAAGATTGGAAATACAGATAGCATTCATCTTATATGTCTTACATGTTTATCCTCTTTTGGAATCAGAGAGATGGAATAAGAAAATGTAAAATGACTTTGGAAATAAATAAATGGGAGAAAGAGAGGGCAGGGAGACAAAGAAAGAGTTAAGAAAGAGCAAGAAAATGTAGACTTCAGAATGAAGGCAATGTGTCTTCTTGGGTAAGACTTTTGTCATTCTTACCTAATTTCCATGCCTTTCAACTGATCCTCTAGTATCATATAAAGCCATAGATTTAGGAATCACATAATGTATTTTCATCTCTGTCAATGGTTGTATGAGTTTTGGCAAATTAATTATCCTCTCTGAATCTGTCTTCCTAATCTTTAAAACGAATAAAATTATATGCTTCTTAAGATTGCTGAAAGGATGAAATGAGATAATTTATAGAATCCATACAGTCCAAGTTCCAGCAAAGAGTTTGTGGTCTGCATGTATGTGAAGACAGAAAGAGACAGAGAAACAGAGAGAAAAAAAAATGTGTATGTGTATGTATTTCCTTCCTTTTCTCGTAAATTTTCAAGACCTATCCTTTTCATCACTAGGAAGGGAGGAAATAGTGATATACAGATGTTGTAAATCTTGTGGCTTGTGCACTGGAAAATATCTTTAAGATAATTTAATCCTGTGTCCTCATTTTACAGAGTCAAAGTCCTTAGAAAGTTAATCTTACCAGTCTAAATAGATGTTTTATCTTCTCCCATGAGCAATAACAACAACTAAAGTAGGAAACTTTCCCTTCTTCTCAAAAATGATTAAGAATAAACAAATTCAACTGTGGATAGCACAGTTATTTAACATGTATACACTCCCTATGGAACTTATATAAGAACAAGCTATAATAAGCTAAATGGCAAATGAGAACAGAGACCAATACCATCATTTCTTTCACTAATAAGGAGAACTACCACAACTTGTAACAAAATCATAGTGGCAGGTGCATTTCTCAGAGTTGAGTGCCTGGGGCACAAAATGAAGCAAGGAGATGACGCTCTGTCCTATTTCTCTCTCATTAGTTTTGCCCTTAATGCATTATTGTTGGTGGTCTCCTACCCATGGTGTCAATATTTGTCTCATGTTACTATGTGGCTTCTCAAATAGGAACTTGAAACGGATATTTCTGTCCTGATACCTTTTTATCCTATGACACTACAGCTTCTTTACTATTTTATGGAGTTGAATTGCCTTAGACATTGAGGGAAGATAATAACTATGATATAATAGATGACTAAGTAGAATGCTTGACATTGTCATAGAAATATGACTTACATAATAGAAATTTCTCCCTGATCTTAAAATTGCCAATCATTTCTACCACCCAGACCTCTAATAACACTTTCAAGAACAGTGGAAAATGTTGATATTTTCCTCTAAAAATTATTTTAAAGTTTTGACAAATTATTTATTTTGGTTCCAACCAAATTGGGGGGAAAATTTAAAGTTTATTGTAAGTGGAATTTTCCATTTCTTTTTTTTCACCTCTTCTCTTTCAATATCATGGTAGAAAGAACACTAATTTGGAAATGAGGTGATCTAAGTTTGAGTCACAGCTGTGCCCACAGCCAACTTTGTGTCTTACGAAAAGCATTTAACTTTTTTTGTCTGTAAAATGAAGAGCAATCCAATCAGATGGTATCCAAAGCAATTTCACTATGGGCAATCCACTCTCAGGTTGGATTATACTCCTGAAGACCAAATTCTAATTTGATCTTAAGAAGTTCTTCAAAACCTAGATCCTCCCTCTCCACTGAAAAACAAAAACAAACAAACAACAAAAAAGGGGTCACTCACATTGGTTGTTATCATAATTATTCCCTGCATTCTTATAAAATAGCTATTGTCTATATAATAAAAGCACAGAGGTAGACTGAGGTGAAGAGAGAGATTTGGACTACCTTGAGAAAAACACAATAGAGGAGTTGATACTCTCTCCTCTGTTTGTCAGAAGCAAGCATGGCACAGATTTAGGGACTACCTCTATCATGACTCTGTTCTGAGAGAACATGCTAGACATATGCCCCAGGAGGCCTAATGGGACACCAAGTAATAGCACAGCCTAGGAAGGTTATGTGTCATATTCAGTGCAGTTTCATTGCCAAATGGAGAAACAGAAATCTGGGCCCAGGCCACAGGATAGTACAGCAGCGACTTGAGCTATTGTTGCTTCTCTGATTGCTTGCCCAAGCCCACCCTTGACCTCTGCAGGGCGCTGCCCAGTCTGAGGCAGAGGGTCTACCCTCTGAGAGAGGGTAGCCCCTGAGAGAGGAGAGCAGAGCTGGGACTCAGGAGATAGCATGAGGGCATGGGGCCATCCACACTGGCCTTAAGCCATGCCTGTTCTGTTTCTTAGCTTTCTTTCTGTGTTGTGTTTTGGTTTTTTTTATTACTGCCACAAAAGCCTTAAGATTTACTAACTTTGCTTCTGATCAATTTACTTTTTCTTCAGAAAATTAACTCTCTTCTCTAAACCTTCATTTTATAACACTCTCCTCATATTCCCTTCATCCTTCAATAACTTCTCACTCTCAACCACAACAACAAAACTGCATTTCATTTTCCATGCTTCCCTTATAAATGACCAGATTCAAACTTAGACCAGAATAGGAAGTCTCTGCTCCTTACCATCCATCAGGCTTGGCAATGTCACCCCCAACTCAGAGCAGAATGAGGCAACCTGGCCTTAAAGATGTGAGTTTTCAGAGACGGTGGTGTTAAATTCCAACTCTGCTCTAACATTCAAGAGATCACGAAGTTCACCCAAGCTCTGTGAGTCATAGTTTATCACCTCTTAAAGTGGAACAGTAAATCTCCACTTCGGAGGATTTTAATAAAGGTTTAATTTGATAATTTAAATAGACAACACAGTGCCTGGTACACAGTAGAGGTTTAAGAATTATATTTAATTTTAATGCTTTCACTACTGTTATTAATACAATATGTGAAATTAAAAAGCCAAAAAATGCATCAAATGATGCAAGAAAAGAATATATGTATTTATTTGTTATCTTTAAGGCATTTAAAATTAATAATACAATTTTTAAAAAATTAATTTCTTATTTACATTGCTGGAAGAAGTCAATTTGAGAAAGAATAAATTGTTTTCACAAATTCTAAACAATATCTCACACCAGGAATAATGTCTGACAATAGTAAGTGCTCAATAAATATTTGAATAAATGAACAAATGTCTCTCCTTATAAACTTTCTCTAAAATCAGGAGACACTAGAAGATTCCCACATTTACTCTCTTTTCTGGTGAGTCATTTACCTGGACTACATCCCACAAGCCTAACAAGACTTTCTGATCAGCAGCTCTGTTCTTTACACTCTGTTTACTCTCATGCGTTCCCTGACTGCAGAAAGTGCAGCTTTCAAGTAGGGAAACTGATTATCTTCTCTGCCTGTTCATTTTGGTCTCTGCCAGGAGATTAGGGTGATTAGGTGTCCTTGACGTTCAGTACACTGGTTATGAAAGAGGTAATAGTGCCTCTCTCTTTTGGACAAAATAGCCCATATTAGCACTCTCATGTCCAATCATCAGTGTTCATTTTAAAAGGAGCATTAAATAAAAAAGAATAAAGTACTAAGTGCCATTCGATATTCTAGACTGGATTCTGGACTAGAAAAAGGGACATTCATAGAAAATCTGGTGAAATCTTAATGCAGCCTGTAATTTAGTCAATAATATTGTGTCAATGTTAGTTTCTTAGGTTTGACAAATGGACAGTGGTTACATGAGATGTTAACAATAGCTGGAGCTGGATGAAGGCCATACAGTAAATATGGTATCTGCAACTTTTAGGTAAGTCTAAAATTATTCCAACACTTTAAAAGTTTATTTAAAATTATCAAGGAGAAAATCCAAGATGTTGGTCACTTGGTTGTGATATGGTGACAGCAGTTACATTACATTAAGGAGCCACACAGGTTGGTGACAGGTAAAAAAGAGCACAGAACTGTGGGTGATTATCATAATTACAGCAAACACACATAGGGGCTTGTATATATAGTGATGAAATTGATTTATCTATATAAAATATCTTAATCTTCACAATAATATGAGGTAAAAACTGTTAGTATACCCATTTTGTAGATAAGGAAACTGAGGCTCAAATGACTGAATTATTTCCCAAGGTTACCAAATTAGAAAGATGCAAAGCCAGCATTATGAACTTAGGCAGTTTGCTTCCAATCTTGTGCTGTTAACACTAACCATCCTACAAGTGAAGTAAGATACGGTAAAAAATAAAAAGAGGCTAAAGGTGTGTTTATGAAAGATGAATAAGAAACAATAGTAGCATTATTTTGGTAGCATCTAATAGTAACATTAGAAATAACGTTAAAAAAGAAGAAGAAGCAACCTTAGACATGACCTGGGTTTTCATTCCAGCTGTACCGTTAGGTTGGTGCAAACATAATTGCAGTTTTTGCATTGTTGAAATTTGCTGTTTGATATTGGAATACATTCTTAAATAAACGTGGTTATGGTATACCTCATTTTAATGTGCATTTCTCGCTTTTTTTTTGCGCTAATGACTTATGACTTGTTGTTTATTTTATATTTATTTTAGACTATGGAAATGGTGTTAGACAAACAGCAAATTTGAGTGATTTTCCTTTTTGAGTTCAAAATGGATCATAAAACAGCAGAGACAACACACAACATCAATAATGCATTCTGCTCATAAGCTGCTAACGAACGTACAGTGCAGTGGCGGTTCAAGAAGTTTTGCAAAGGAGATGAGAGCCTTGAAAATGAGGAGCATAGTGGCCGGCGGTCAGAAGTTGACAATGTCCAACTGAGAGCCATCATCAAAGCTGATCCTCTTAAAACTACCACAAGAAATCGCGGAAGAAGAGGCCGGGCGTGGTGGCTCAAGCCTCTAATCCCAGCACTTTGGGAGGTCAACGCGGGCGGATCACGAGGTCAGGAGATCAAGACCATCCTGGCTAACACGGTGAAACCTTGTCTCTATTAAAAATACAAAGAATTAGCCGGGCATGGTGGCAGGAGCCTGTAGTCCCAGCTACTCGGGAGGCTGGGGCAGGAGAATGGCGTGAACCCAGGAGGCGGAGGTTGCAGTGAGCCAAGATCACGCCACTGCACTCCAGTCTGGGCAATAGAGCAAGACTTCACCTCAAAAAAAAGAAAAGAAAAGAAAAGAAATTCCTGAAGAACTTAATGCCAACCATTCTATGGTCGTTTGGCATTTGAAGCAAACTGGAAAGGTGAAAAAGCTTGATAAGTGGGTGCCTCATGAGCTGGGCGGAAAGTTTAGAAAGTCATTGTTTTGAAATGTCATCTTCTCTTATTTTACACAATAACAACAAACCATTTCTCGATCAGACTATGATGTGTGATGAAAAGTGAATTTTATACGACAAACAGTGATGAACAGCTCAGTGTCTAGACCGAGAAGTTCAAAAGCACTTCCCAAAGCCAAACTTGCACTACAAAAGGGTCACGGTCACTGTTTGGTGGTCTGTTGCCAGTCTGATCCACTACAGCTTTCTGAATCCCAAGGAAACTATTACATCTGAGAAGTATGCTCACCAAATTGATGAGATGCACTAAAAACTGCACCACCTGCAGCCAGCAATGGTCAACAGAAAGGGCCCAATTCTTCTCCACGACAACGCCCGACTACACATCACACAACCAACACTTCAAAAATTGAACAAACTGGGCTATGAAGTTTTGCGTCATCCACTGCGTCATTCACCTGCCCTCTCACCAATCGACTACCACTTCAAACACCTGCACAACGTTTTGCAGGGAAAACACTTCCACAACCAGCAGGATACAGAGAATGCTTTCCAGAGTTGAATCCTGAAGCACTGACTTTTTCCACTACACGAATAAACAAACTTATTTCTTGTCGGCAATAATGTGTTTATTGTGATGGTTCCTATTTTGATTAATAAAGAAGTGTTTCAGCCTAGTTATAATGATTTAAAATTCATGGTCTAGAACCACAATTACTTTTGCACAAACCTAATAGTATAGCAACTAGCTGTGGAAACTTCAGCAATCCAATACATTTTTTGAGCCACAGTTTTCTTATCTTTAAAAAGATGATCATGGTGATTACCTCCAGGTGTGTTTCAAACTCTATAACTTTAAGGTATAGTACAAGTGGCAGATTATTAGAATGCTCTCTCCTCCCATCTCTCCCCAAAAAAATCCTAGGAAAATACGAACAACCAGCCATTTCTGCCACAATGGGTTGCCATGGGAGCAACATTAACATAGGTATTTTATTAACATAGTTTAAAAGCTAAGTAATTTAATTTTAAAAATATGTCTAACAAGTCATCTAGTATTTTATAGAATATTAAAAACAAAGCAATTGTAACTAAATAGATAATGTAACTTAATTCCAAGATAATTTATTAACTAAGTGAAAAATTCTGAACATCCAAATGTGCTAGAAAGAAAATAAAAGCCTGGGAAACAAAAGTGAATCATACGTGATTTCTGCCATCAGTAATTGGAAAGTGCTTACAGTTGGGGTGCATATGCTTTAAAGATAGTAACAATAAAATGTGACAAGTAAGACTGAAAAGGGACTGAAGGAGAAGGACCATCTAAGACAAAAGAGAAATGGAGAACTAGAAACATTTCTTCAGGTGGAGAAGAGGAAAAGAAGATTCTAGAAAAAGAGAATTGTGCATGCAAAGAAAAGACTGGGAAATGGTGAGGGATCCTGAGAAGTTGGCGCATCAGTTGAATGAAAGGAAATTGAGATGATGGGGTGGCGGGGGCATGGGGAGGCCATCAATATAAATTTAGCTCCATTGGTCAATACCAAGAAAGGCAATCAGATGAGGGCTGTAAGCAGCAGGAAGCTACTTGGATTAGATTTGATTTTGAAGAATGGCATTAACTATCCTATTGTACACTGACCTAATCAGGTCACATCTGGAACATTAGGTTCAATTATAAGTGCTCCATTTTGAGAAGAGCACTAACAAACAGAAACACATGCCAAGAGGCTACTGGGGTGGCAAATGAGCTGAAAACTGTCTAATAACGAAAAAGAGCATTTTAAGCTAATTTCTGCAAGTGTAGCCAAGAGCTACCTCTTGTACTTGACTGCAGTACCTATCCCCAACACAATCTTGCCCAAATCTAATATTTACTCCATTCCTAAGAATGTGGGCTTTAGTTTGTAAATGGGAATGCAGAACCTTGGGACAGGTGCAGGTGTGTGAGAGAAGGAAGAGGTAACTGGAGAAAGGAGAAGGATATAATAGCATCTTTACCCCACCAGTCCCATGTATTAGTATACATCCACTAAGGAAAAAGAGGAAGAAGCTCATAAAACTATTGAGGGGAATTTCTGAGACGATAGAGAGCAGCTTTTGGCATCTGAAGATAATTTAAGGCAGAAAGCTGAGAAAGATGACCCTTACCTTTTCTTGGTATTGCCCATAGCACTGCTTGATTTTGTTTGTTTGTTTGTTGTAAGCTCTAGAAATCCCAGTAGCATCTGGTATATACTTTTGAAATGAATTTGGGCTTTTCATGGTGAGCAGTGATAACATATAAACAAGTAGACAACTACGAATACAAGTAGAACTGAGGCCCATGGTTATACTGCTTAAAAACTTAAAAATTCTTTTGCAGACCTCCAGATAGAACCGAAGGCAATTTGAGGATGAGGACCAAGGTCCTGCGGCTTCACAGGTGGAAACAAATCTACAGACAATGAATTACTCATTGAATATGGTTCACCCTAAAAGAGGGTAGACCAAAAGAAGATGATGAAATCCTGTTATGAAGAATAAAATACTATAGGAGTGGGCAAGGGACAATTGAAAAAAATAATACAGAGGCATGTTTCAGCTGAACACAAAATAAAAACAAACCACAACTTGAACCTGTTTCTCACTTAACACTGAAACAAGCTACCTTGGAAAGAAATGTCATCACTGGAGGTATTCAAGGAAGAGCTAGATGACTGTCTGTCCAGGAGAAGAGAGAAGATCTTTGGTCTTGGAGTCTGTCTGAATTTTATTCTGGCTTGCTGTGTGATCTTGAGCCCATCACTTCATCTCTGTGAGACTTGGTTGGTTCATCTGCAGGCACAGATTATACCCACCTTTTGGTTGATTTGAGAATTAGAGTTATGTTTCATAAAGTAGCTAAAACAGTGCCAGATATATAGCAAGTGTGCAATCAATAGGAGCTGTTAGTTTCTTTATCACATTATTATTATGAGAGTCAGTTCAGAGGATAAATTAGATAATAACTGTTTAAGTCAGCTTGGCTTGCCATTACAAAATATCATAGACTTGGTAACTTAAACAACAGAAATTTGCTTTCTCACAGTTCTGGAGGCTGGAAGTTCCAGATCAAAGTACTAGCATGGTTAGGCTCTGGTGATGGCTCTCTTCCTGGCTTGCAGATGGCAGCCTTCTTGCTGTGTCTTCCTGTGGTCCTTCCTGAGAGTTTGCACTAGGGGAGAGAGAGAAAAGAAGGGAGAGGAAGAGAGAGATGTAGAATTCATTTCCTCCTCTTACAAGGCCACCAATCCTATCAGATTAGAGCCCCACACATATAACTTCATTTAACCTTGATTACCTTCTAAAAGCCGTATCTTTAAATAGTCATATTAGGGATGTAGAGCTTCAGCACATGGGGTTTCAGGGGACACAATACAGTCCATAGCAACCACTAAGGACTTTCTGTAAATTTTCACATTTCAAAAGCACTCTATAATTGACAAACACTTTATTTCACTTAATTCCATGGTTCCATGCCTACTCTTGCCAGTGTTGCCTCTTACCCTCTGCCTTTTCAATTCCCAATCATTACAGGCCTTTACACATCACTCCCCAAGGATGTCGTCTCTGAAGCTCTAGGCTAAGTAAGATGTCCTCATTAGGCATTCACATAGCACTCTGTATGTTCATTTTGTAGCCCTTCATAAAACTGCATTAAACATTTTGAGTCTTTTCTAAATGCTTCCTTTCACTAGTAACCAACCCTCTATGCTCCACTGGGATACAGACAGGTTTTGCCTTTTCCACCTCTGTATTATCTGAGGTACCATAGTTGTGGCACACAATACATTTACCATAAGTATTAATCATTAGGTTGGTGCAAGAGTAATTGTGGTTTTGCCATTGAAAGTAATGGCAAAAACTGCAACTAGTTTGCATCAACCTAATAAGAGATGCTCCTTGCATACCTCTATCCCCAGCAATGTTGTTCTTGATACTTACTTGAAACCTGTCCATTCAAACTTTATCCACTAAAGTAAATTTGGTACTTCTGTGTTCACTCTGTCCATACTAATGATATAACACTTGACTACAATTAAGCATAACTGTCTTCACATAAACTTGCTAACACTGATGCCAGGAACTCAGAGTTTTTATTCTCAGAAATTACACAAACTGATAAAAAGATGGGCAGGAATATATGCAACACATTGTCAGGTATGTTTGCCCCGCTAGTATCTTGCTCCCTATAACGCTGGATATAAAAGTGCAAGAATTTTCTAGAGTCTGAGACACAGATCCAAGAAACAGTTCCACTAGTCCCTCAGGGTGCTCATGACACAGTGTAATAACCCCTCATAAAGCATGTAAATTCTTGTTTCTAATCCAGAAACTAGAGTGGACACCTTGGGACCTTCTGACAAATACCAAATATGAGTTTTCCAGTGACAATCCATGCATTAAATATTAGTACACTATATTTCTCTTATATCTACATTAAAAAATACACACTACATCTTTATGGTGGAAATACAACATTTGGGAAACCACTGCTCTCCAAACCTTTTTGGTTGTTCACCACATAACTAAAAATACTTTAACTGCACTCCTCTTGTATTGGTGGGTTGATTGACTTATGTTGTTTAAATATATCCAACCATACCACTGTTACATATGCTATAAAATATGCATAAAATATACATAAAATGAAAATTAGGTAAGTATTATATGAACAATATTTATGAATAATTTACTGTATGATTGATACAACATTAATCAGGCTATATATTGATATAAAGCTAGTACAAAATTAATGACAAAAGTTAGTCCTTTAATAAATACAATAACTATTATTTTTTATATGAATTTTAATGTCTGTCACAGCCTAAAAACAAATCTATAAAGGTCAAGTATATACATATTGAAGGTATTTATGGTTGGCCCATTTTTTATTCCCATCTACAATATTCAAATATTTAGGTTTTAATTTGGCTGGAAAAACTCAATCTTCTGATACATTAATAAAAACTTAATTTATCCAAATTAATACAAACATGTTGAATGTTTATTTTTAATACAAAGATTTTAAAAATTATTAAAACTGGAATATTTGTTAAGTTTTTTAAAAAATTATATTTCTATGTTTTTAAGTATGAAAATGAGAGACTTTTTTAATAGGTGACTCACTTGAATGTTATTTGGCAACAAAATCTACACAATTCCAGGCATGCTTTTTCAAAATATACTGTCCATAGCATATTTGTTTTATTTTGTTTTTAATTTATTTCACACAAACACATTAAATGGAAATAATAAGTATGTATAAATTTTCTTAACGTTTTGTGCTGCACACTATCAAAAGCTTTTAGTCATCACAGTGAGCTTACTACTTTGGGGATCTCATCTTTTATAAAAGAAAATGTATAAATGATGTTTTAAGTTTCTGAATCCTTGTAAACATTATGGTATGGCAACTGCATTTCACCAATATTCATTCTTTCTTTTGGTAAGAGGGTTGCCCAACTTTAGCTGGACACGTGGACATATAGTTAAAATTAAAATTTCTCATTTCCCTTGCAGCTGGGTATGGTGTGGGAGGCCAGAATATGCCACCCCAGTATATACTTCTTTGGCATATTCTGAGTTGGTAATTTGAGAACTGAAGATAGAAATATCTAAAAAGCTGTCCTTTTGATTAAAAGAATTTAAATCTATCTTGGTAAGATAAATAACAGATGCAAGTTAAAGTATTTCTGTTAGGCCGCTTTATCTACCTAAAGACAGATAAAGTTCTGAGATGACCCCCAGACATCTTTATCTTCTCAGATAAAGTTCTGAGAAGTCACCAGTTCTTCTGATGGCTATTACCTAAAAGATTTTATAACATGATGGCCTTTGCTCACCAAGTATTTCCTCCCCTCACCCTTCTATAAATAGCTGATACCATCCCACTGTCCAGGAACCCCACCCCCCTATCACTTTCTGTACAGTATAACAACTTCATTTATCTGGCCATTGAGTCTCATGTTTTGTGTAGCTCCCGTGCACACGTGTACATATAACAAATCTGTATGCCTTTTCTGTTAATCCGTCTATTGTCAGTTTGCTTTACAGACTCAAATTATCAAGCCTCCAGGAAGGAGGGAAGAAAACTTTTCTTCACCCTTACAGCTTTGGTGAGCCAAGAGAACAAATCACTCTACTTATTGGGAGTCTGCAGATGGGATCCTGGGAAAACTGACAAAAAACCAGCAAAGAAAGACAAACATTTTTTCTGAGGTCTCATGTCCCTGCCTGCAGTGCCTGGTTGGGGTGGGTGATCACAGTGTCTTCTTGACTCTGTTATCTTTACAAATCTATATTAACAGAAGGAAGTGTGTATGTAAAGTAGTTCTTATATTTGTTGGAATTACCTTAGGAATAAATAAATTAGTTATAGTTAAAGGAAAAAAAATGTTAGAGGGCTCTTATCTTAACCATCTGACCTATTGGTACATATGGAAAATCAAATTTAAACAAAAGACACTTCAGCCTGAATCTCCAGGCCTTTCTCAGTCTCCTGGAGATGTAAATCTTGCCATGTTTTTGAAATGTAAACATTCAGGGAGTTAACTAGACAGTCACTATACCTAATTCAACAGAAATCAGATTTAAGGCAGACTTAAAGTCTTTTGAACCCTCCATAAATTCCTTTCTTCACTAAATTACTTTAGCTCAGGAGAGAAAAATTTACTTTATAGAAATTAGCTAGAAATATTTGTTTTGAAATTGTATGACCCTTGTCTTTTGGGATACCCATCTATTAGTAATCTTTTTCCTCCCATAAACAGCTTTTGTTTTCCTATTTGTATCATTTTTATTTTCTGTCTATCAGTAGCACATGGATTATTGAACCTTCATGTGTAGGCACCCAACTGAAAGGTTGGGAACCCCAAGAATATGACCAGACAGAAATGCAAGTTGCACCCCATTTGTGAGTAGCATACTGATAGTTGTTTAAGCTTTTATTTCTCTTTCCCTGTCTTCGGAAGTTATCTGGATTTTGAAAGGGCTGAATTTTATTTTGCTTCCTCTTTAGAAACTTGGTTAAAGTCATAAAGTTTATTTGCTTTTGTCTCATGTATGCTTCTTTATTTTGATCTCAAATCACTTGTAGGTATATTTTTGATATAAAATGTTGGTTTCTATTTAGAATGCAATAGGAACATGTTATTTTGTTTGTTTAGCCTTCACCCTTAAGCATAATGGAACCATATACTCCGAATAAAAGAAAATAATTTACTAAAACATATCAAAAGCAAACAGCTTTCAGTACAGAACAGAGAAATCTTTTGATTTACATCTTAGCTGGAAATCTGCTCCCTGTTATAAAAGAACAAATTAAAGATGATACTGTTGGATGTATGAGTTACCTTCTAGATATCATTCAGGTTGCCACACAGTTTTTAGGAGAATTAAAAGCAACTGTCTTTGTCTTACAAGTTAAATATTTCAAAAAAACAGAAATGTTTCTTTGATAGTAAAGCCCACCTGTTCTTGCTAACCACTGAACTGCAGTTATTTATCTTAGGATGTCTGAAAATACTGTAAAAAATCGAAGCATTAGAAATGAGACCATCCTGCCCTTAAGAAATGGAAAAAAAAATCGAATACTGATTACACAAGATGCCTAACATGCAAATATGTCCCTCAAAAGTCATTCTTGGAAAAACTTGTCTTCTTTCCCTATGCCTTTGAGATGAAAATTTTCTAACCAGTCTTGCCTGAGAAACCACTCTATTTAAAATGCAAACTTGAGGGAAATGATTCTCAAAAGAAAAAAAACAAAAAACAAAAAAACAGTTTAATACTGCTGTTTGCCCTTGCTAAAATGTAATAAGATATTTTTTTTAATTTAAAGAAAACAGCTCTATGATCTATGGTCAGAAGTTGGCTTAATTAAAAGCTAATATTGAGACTCTCTCTTTCTCTCTCTCTCTCTCTGTGTGTGTGTGTGTGTGTGTGTGTGTGTGTGTAAGGTCTTTGTTGTGTGCTTTAGATCTTGTTTTTTCTATGAGAACTTATCAGTTAGCTGAATTCTATGTTTGTGTGCATTTATATATGTGTACATGTATGATATATGTTGTGACTACTTGGTATAAAATCCTTTGAAGGAATTTAGATAAATGAGCCCTAATAAAGCTAAATCCTAAAACTAATAAAAATATTGAATAAACTTAAGTACTTTTCAAGTACATGTGAATTGGGTGGCTCTTTGGTAAGGCTAGGTTAGTATCATTGGTTTAATAAAGACAATTAAATCTTCTTGAATTATCAGTAAAATACCCATGTATTTGATTTTAAGATTCTTACACATGTTATAAAAATCTTTAGCAGGGTTATAACTTACTTCATTTGATGTCTTATTGTATTTTAATGAGAAAAAGAAAACTAAATATATGTAAGTGGGATGAAAGTTTATAAATGTACTTTTTATCAATAACTACATTTTGTAACATGTTTGCTTAAATAAGTTTCCCAAATCCCTTTGATAAGTACACACTTAGAAATTTGCAAAGTTAAATCAAATGATAGCTAGTCATTGAATATCTAGATCATTTCCAAATTAGATAAAATATTGAAACATTAATAGCGGAACATGTTTATTTACTTTTGGCTTCTTTAACTTTATAAAAGACAAAATTTGATTCTGTAAGCACATAGGTCTTGGCCCACATTTAAAAATTATACAATAATGAAGCATATATTTTTATAAATTATAAAATAAGTAAGTTGATATGTGTCATTTTAAATTGCTTACTTTTTAGGTTTTCAATAGAAACTAAGGTTACTAAGGGTAAAATTTTAATTACCATAGGTAATTAAAATTACTAAAAGTAAAGGAAACAAGTCTGTATTCAAAGCACACAAGGAAAGTAAGATGGGGTTTTGCTTAATAAAGTTATAAAGAAAGCATGAGGCTACTTGTTCTTGTTGAGCAAAAAGCAATTTTGTCTGTTTAGGAGGATATTTAAAGGTTGTTTCAGAATGAATAAAGATAAGAGTGATATTGATAAAACTGAATGGATAGGTTATGAAAGGTGTATTAAGGATGATTCTTATAAAAAAGAATTTAAGTATGATTAAGCTGACCAACATTAAAAAGAAATTATTTATGTTTTCTTAAAATGAGCCCCTAATATCAAAAGGACACTAATATAAAACTAGAATTTGGTCCTCTCTTTTAAACAAGATTTTCAATTAGTATTGATAGGGAATAATAATAAAAAAAATTTGTTTACCTTTTTCAGAGAACTGTAAAAAGGAAAAAAAAAAAAAAGGTGGAGAAACAGATTCTGTGTACCGCATCCTGTCCTTTGATTACTTGTAAAAACTGCTTCTCTCCTATCAAAGACTAAAGGTTTTTTGTTTTGTTTTTGTTTTTTACAAGTATGTAACTTCCTGTGTTTGCTTTTAATATGTTTCAATTCTCACTCTGATTAAAAGAATGATCATTTTGCAGTAATCTATAATTCTATTTTGATCAAGTGTTTAGAACCTTTATTTCTGACAAATTTCCCGAAATCAAAATTAAGATATTTTGGCCTCCAATTACCTTTTGGGTATTCTGGAACGACCCCTAGAAGTCCAAAAGAGAGGTATTAAACAAATTAGGTCTATTTAATATAAATTACATGGGAAGCACTGTAAAATTGGAAATGATATTTAACAGTCTTTGAGTTATATTTATATGGGTATGTTATTGATACGAGTAATACAAAATTGTATGAAATTTCTAGAATTCTGATATTTTGTCAGTCATAGTTCTGGTTATTTTGTTAAAATGTTGTACGTGACAAAAATAACCACTTTTTTGTCAATGGCTATTTATAGTAAACTCATCTGATTTTTAGCCATAGCCATTCTAAGTTTTTGTCATCTACAGATCATGGTGTTGACTCATCTCTAAAAATGTTTTGCAATTAGCAACAGTGCAAAATTGCTTCTTCAAAAAATTTATGGGAAGGACTCTGGCAGGTACTCTGAAACACTTTCTGATGACTTTAAACCATATTAACCATATTATTAGACTGGGTAAGATTTCTAGAACTCTAATAATAATTTTTTAACAATGGACTCAAAAACTGCTAAACCATCATCTAGTTTTACGAGTCCAAAATTTGTATTGAAGAAATAATTATCTGATAAGAAGAAATAAAATTAATTATGTGGGACTGAACTGATGAAGGACTATATTTTAAGACTTTTGTTTGAAACATTGCTGTTTATTTTTGTGTCGTTTTCTAGATTTAAGAAAATTTTTTCTTTTAAGCTTTCCATAGCTTACAGCAATCTGGTAATACATACTTTAAAACAGAATTGAAACATTTATATTTTTCTCCCTGCCTGATTCCTCCAAAATATGGAAACCATTCATCAGTATTCTTACTTTATGGCAGTATTCTTATCCACATAAGTTCAGTAATAATCTCTGCTCTTTGTAACAGGACAACTGGTAACACTGGTTACATTACCAAGATTGCAACTGGAATGCCATATTCTTAGATACTCTCAGACAGCTTTGAGAAACTGAGGTTGACTTTATGAAGCCAATAGAAGCCCTTGGAAAACTGGCCTGGTATCTTGAAGACATGCTTTTCTTACAGGGTTCCTAGACTTGAATTAAGTAAAGAATGTCACTTCCCAACAGTTCCAGGAACCTCAGAGTATTTTAGAAACCTCAAGAAGATAGGAATTTCCCTAGGTAATACAGGTAAAATCTGATGGCAAGTTCTTGGCTTAGCTTCATAGCAATGAGTGGCTTTTAAAGGCCTAATCTGAGATTCCTTATGATAAACTCCAGCAAAACAAACTTTAAAAGAGCCTATATGATCAATCATCATTCTTGTGGCACTTTATGCAAACAATCAGGCCACATTTAATGAGACTAAACTCATTTTGCAAATAAATTCATCTTACTATGATTATCTTTTATAAAAACTGGTATGACTGGAAAGAGGAACAACTAGGTTTCAGAAGAAAACGATAGTATAATCATTATTATATTTTAACCCTGTTCATTGTTTTTGAGATTCTTCTTCACCTGCAATTCGGACTGGATTCTAAATTTTTTTGGCTCTAAGACTCCATACTAATTTTACCAATTTTTCTCCCATTCTTCTGACTTGAAATCACAAAAATTAAAACCTTGCAAGCAGGAAACTGGTCAACTTGATAAATAGACTCAGAGAAATTACTACATCAGCTACATTTAAACTGCAAATCAGGAAAATCTGTACAGGCTGCCATTGTCTGCTTCTGCTTTCACTGAAGACGCTTTGAGCCAACATCTAGAAATCTCAGCTGGCTGCCCTTCAAACTCAAATGTTAGTTTTTAGACTGCTCCACGTATTAACCTTTGTTTTTATTTTGTTTCCTTAGAAATGTCTCTTATTAAATACCTGTTTTATTGTACCATATAAAGGCCTAACTTTGGGAGCCCACCTACAACGCCAGTTCCTCAAATGAGACACAACTATTTAACTGAACCGACCTAGTCTCAGGACAGAACTAACTTAATTCTCAGGACTACAAGACTGATAGGGGGTTTTAATAAATGAAACTTTCTGAAAATAAAGATTCAAAAGGAAAACTCTGGAAGACCAGAATATACTTCTTTGGCATATTTTGAATTGCTAATTCAGAGAACTCAAAATAGGAATAGCTCTGAAAAACTGTCCTGTTGTAAAGAAAATTTACATGTTTCTACCTTACTAAGGTAAACAGTGGATGCAAGCAGAGGTTCTTTTGGAGCTCCATTTATTTGTCTAAGGAGAGATGATGTTCTGACATCTCCCCAAAACTAAGATTGTCACAGAGAGTCGCTCATTCTGACTCCTTTTATCTAAGAGATTTCATAACAAGACAGCGTTGCTTACCATGTGTTTCTTCCACTGACCTTTCTATAATCTTTTGCCACCACCCTCCAGAAGTCCCAAGCCCTTATTCCTTTCTGTGGGATATGAAAACTTCATTTATATGGCCATTCTTTGAGTCTCACATTTTGCATGTCTCCTGTGCACACGTGTGCATGTAATAAATCTGTAAGCATTTTCTCCTGTTAATCTCCCTATTGTCCATTTATTTTATAGACTCAGATTATTGAAACTTCAAAAGGAAGTGAAGAAAAATTCTTTTTGCCCCTACATGGCCATGGAAATAAATTCTGGCAAATGGGAGGTTAGCTTAAGTGAAACAGGCTACTTCCTGACTGTATTGTCTCTTCAGATCCTCTACCTTTAATGGCCATAAGGTGGTTAGGATACTAATCTTTAACCATGCCAATGAGAGAAACAGCTTGAAGATGACAGAGGAACAAAACGTAAGAAAAGCCATCTTTGCCATCATTAAATTGCCATTCTAGCTAGCCCCAATTGCACACTTGGATGATTCTTTGAGGAAGAGAAAAACAGAAACAAGAGCCCTAACATGCTGTCTACTTTACAATGTATCGTCTTCAGCAACTGTATTTTGGATAACAGTTTTTGAACAAATCCACTTTTTAGATACATAAATATTAACAACTGGAAAAAAAAAATCAGAGGGAGATCAAACAGGTTCCTCAAAAGGAGGGAGCTAGTGAATTAATTTTCTTTTTAATTTTCTTTTTGTTCCACATCTTTTTAACTTAATTTTTCCTGTAAATTTGACCTCAACACTAAATTCTAAACCATTTAATTAGTTCAAGAATGGCTTTGCATTTTTTAAAAGAAAACAGACCACAGCCCAGAAAAACAGAAACAATTGGACATAGGCAGATAAGATAGGACTTACAATATAAAATAGCTCACATAATGATGGAGGCTGAATAGTCCCACAATATATCATCTGCAAGCTGGAGACCCAAGGAAGCTGCCAGTGGAATTCAGGCTGAGCTCTATAGGACCCTACTTCTGGAGTGTAAATTCATCTTAAGAAGACAATCTTTAAGAACTGATGTTCTAATATAATCTCCTTCTACACACAAGGCAATCTGACTCAGACCCTCACATGGGACATAAGTGTCTAGCCCCAGGTTACCACGTCAAACACAGAGCCTACACTGAAATCCAACCTTCCTTGGTTCTATTTATCAAAGCTGTACTGGAAAGAAAAGGACTCTTTTTCTAGCACACTTAAGCATCTAATCTTAATTTGATGGTGGCAGTGATAAAGGTGAGAGGAGTATTTTTTAAACAATTTTTATTATAGGCCTCAAAGTGGCCAAATGTCATATAAGACATATTGTCAGAGGCGTGTGAACCAGAGCAACTCCATCTTGAATAGGAGCTTGGTAAAATAAAGTTGAGACCTGCTGGGCTGCATTCCCAGATGGTTAAGGCATTCTAAGAAGTCACGGGGTGAAATAGAAGGTCGTCACAAGATACAGGTCATAAAGACCTTGCTGATAAGACAGGTTGCCATAAAGAAGCAGGCTAAAACCCACCAAAACCATGATGACCACAGAGTGCAAGAGTGACCTCTGTTTGTCCTCACTGCTACAGAGCCACCAGCGTCATGACAGTTTACATATGCCAGGTGACATTAGGAAGTTACCCTATATGATCTAAAAAGGGGAGGCATGAGTAATCCACCCTTTGTTTAGCATCAAATCAAGAAACAACCATAAAAATGGGCAACCAGGTTGCAGTCCTCAGGGCTGCTCTGTCTGTGGAGTAGCCATTCTTTTATTTCTTTACTTTCTCAATAAACTTGCTTTCACTTTACTCTATGAACTTGCCCCGAATTATTTCTCGCATGAGATTCAAGAACCCTCTCTTGGAGTCTGGATAGGGGCCCCTTTCCTGTAACAATATGGAATTCTTTTCTAAATAAAAGTATTCTACAGGTAAGCAGAATTAACAGAAAAAAGCAGCCTCCTAAGACTAAAGCCTCTTTATTCCTTAAATCTCCATCTCCCCTGAAAAGAATGTTTTAACCAAAAGACATAATCCTTTCAAAAGAAATAAATCATAAGTTAAATAAACACAGAGAATTATGCAGCTCCCATTTATGTAGGATGAGAGCACAACAGTGCACTTTGAAGGAGTGCAATTACAGCTTGATGCCCTAGGACACACTCTATGCACTCAACCATAAATCAGAGTCAATCTCCAAAAGAGATATGCTCAATTCTATCTACAGAAGTAAGGCCTCATGCTTGTTTATCACTTCCTAAGGAGAGGGAAAGACAGACCTTGGGTGGACTCTCCCATATTTGAGTCAATCCAGAATGTTCTTGAGATATATGCTTATTATGCCACATTCCTATAGAATCTTATACAGGACAAAGTTGACCTGGGGAGAGCATGCTAATAAATTCATATAAAACTTAGGAAAGCACACTGGTGAAACACAATCATAGTTCTCATTGGTAACTTACGGTGACTCCCTTGAAATTCCATTTCTTTCCTCAACCAATAGGGTTTATGGAAATAGAGAGTGTGACAGGCTGTCAGAACTAAAAACAAACAAACCAGCATCTCCACAAAGAGATCGAGACATCACTTTGATCATAATAGTCAGTGCTACGGCTTAAATGTTCCCTCCAAAACTCACGTTGGAATTTCATCCTCAATGTGCTTGTATTGAGATATGGATCTTTAAGAGGTGACTGGATCATGAAAGCTCTGCTCTCATGAATGGATTGATGGATTAACGGGTTAACGGGTTATCATAGGAGAGGAATCAGTGGCTTTACAAGAAAAGGAAGAGAGACCTGAACTAGCATGTTAGCACACTCAACCTCCTCCCATGCGATCCCCTGCACTACCTTGGGACCCTTCAGAGAGTTCCCACCAGCAAGAAGGCTCTCATCAGATGCGACTTCCTGCCCTTGGACTTCTCAGCCTCCGTAACTGTAAGAAATAACTTCCTTTTCTTTATAATCTACCCAGTTTCAGGTATTTTGTTATATGCTACAGAAAACAGACTGACAGTGTTTAGCAGCCTTACTGCGTATACTAACAAAGACTATTTAAAGAAACCACTGGTAACCGCATAAACACATGATAGCTAATTAAATTCAAACTTGGATAATTAACAAGAAAAAATTCCAGAAATGTTTAGGAAGTTAAAATTTCCCTGGAAAAATCAATTGTGGAACATGCTTTAGAACTTTAAAATATCCTTGAACAAAAGTTATTCTATTCCTAGTATCTTCTCTGAAATATATTATCTTACTTTTGTTTTGCCTTCATAACACTGATCATAATCTGAAATATATACTTACATTTCACTTGCCTGTTGGCGTTTTTTTTAATTGTTTTTTGTCTTCTCACCCACTCACAGAATACAAACTCTGTGAGAATAAGGGCTATATCCTCAGGATATAGAACAATGGTTACCACATGTAGGAAATAAATAATTATTTGTTGGATGCACAAATGTATAAACCTAAGATCAATCTCTCTTCTGTTCAATTTTTCCTTCTGTTTTCAAAATTTCACATGAATGCCTCTTTTTGGCAGACACTAAACAGGAACCATATGAGGAAGGACTCTAAAAATGCAGTTTCTTGTTTCTCCACTGCCTAAGAATGTGTTGGTGGCAAACCTAAGCTGAAAATAGATAATCTGTCATGGGGTGGGAGGTTGAAATCTGGGTCTCACCACAGGCTCCTTTAGTGCTACCTCACCAAGATAGTTTTAAGAAGTTTCCTAATACCTCCCAAGCTCCGTTGAACATAAATGTAAAATCTCTATTCTGCTCTAAGAAAAGGCTATGAAAGTTTGCAAGAAAACGGATGTTCCCCTAGACAGGCATTATAATAAAACTGGTACTAAATTCCATTGAGCAGAAACCAAAAGTAAAATACAGTAGTACAGAACAAAGGAGGGTTGTTGTTGTGTTTAATTGTTTTTGTAGTGCTTAATGATCACCACTTGTGATGTCAGAACCTGCAGAAAAGGAGACTGGTGTGAGCTACATGCAGGTGTGTAAGCAGCTAATGGAAGTGACAGCTAAGATTATATATAACCAGAGTGCTGAAAAATGAATTATCCACGCGGTTTAAATGGGCCAAATGATATATTGGAACACCATGTGGTTTAACACAAAGCATGGCATTCAAGATGGAAGATCCAAATCCTAACTCTGGCTCTAACACAGACCACTTTTACAAGACTGAGTGAGTCATTTAAACCACACCGTGCTGTGGTTTCTCCCTCAGTCAAATCAGTGCAGCAAAGTGTATTGCCCAGTCACAACATGGGATGTTGCGAGGAAACAAGGGTGGTAGCAACAAATGCAGCCTATTCTGAACGCTGCAAGGTGCATGCACTGTGCAAAATAATGACCCTCATGTGTGATCATCAAGGCAAGATTCTTGCAAAATTAATTACTTTTCCAAACTGAAAATTCCACTTTCTGAAACTGGTGTAATTCATAAAAATTATTAAGGTTTATTGCCATAATTCTGCAGTTTCTCCCTTTATGTGAATTTACATAACATACCACAAACATTTAGAATTGAAAAATCCATTTCAGTTATGCCAACAGTTGCCAATAATTCACGATATTTTACCATAACTGTGAGATCCCCTCAGGCCAGAAATATGCATCCCTGTCCCTGTATTTACAATCTTATATTTAGACCTTGCCAACTGGCCGTTTAGGTTGCTCCAAATCAAATAAACTTTGAAGCCCACACAGTAAGTATTAGATCATTACTGAGCAGGAGGTACACAGGCTGGAGGTGCAAACAAAACTCAGGGCAAAAGGGAATCACCAGACATGAATTAGATACAGAGGCAATTATGGCATAATGAAAAACAGTAAGACATAGAGTCAAAATAGCTGACGTTAAATAACTGCTCTGTCCTTTATGGTATGACCTTGGCCATTCTTGAATAGGATTTTGGACCTCATCTGTAAAATCAGAATACTAGATTATGACAGGTGAACAAAGGGAAGAAGGCATGCATTAATCAATTCACCCACTGAGTGCCTATAAGAACACAAGCTTTACAGCCACACTGCATGGAGCTTTAATCTATAGCTCTAACCTTAACTGTGTCACCTTGGA
The DNA here is from genome assembly GCF_047675955.1 of Chlorocebus sabaeus. Taxonomy (NCBI): domain Eukaryota; kingdom Metazoa; phylum Chordata; class Mammalia; order Primates; family Cercopithecidae; genus Chlorocebus; species Chlorocebus sabaeus. The sequence continues at coordinate 118,952,407 of NC_132911.1, forward strand.
CGAGATACTTAACCTCTCTGTGTCTCAGTTTTCTTATCTCTAAAATGAGAACAATAGTAGACACTACCTTAGAGGAATATTTTTGAGGACTAACTGAGTTAATTTGTGTGAAAGAATTTGAACAGTATGTAGTATATAGTAGCATTATCATTATTAGTATGTGCCAAAGGAGACAAAGATCAAAGATCAAGGAAAACCATGCCCAAATGGAGTCACAATGCATATCAAATGACCTCCCAAGATCTCTTACAGATTCATGATTCCCTTACATTTAGTTTTGTTTTCTCTTTTTTTCTTACGACCAACGAAGTTTCATAAAAATTCGCTGTTTATTGCAGATAGAATTGTTGGCTTTTACAAGCTTTCCCTCCCCCTTAAAAGTTCTCACCAGTGACTGTGACATTAATTCTCTTAACAATTGCTTTATCACAGAGAACAAACCACCATGGGAACCCAGAGCAAGTGCAAAGTTAGGTACACAATATTTAAAGCAATTTAAATAACCTTATTAGAGATCAGACAAAAGGAGGCAAACAGTGAAAATCTCTTTATATTCTTTCCATGAATCTGCTCTTTGTTGAAGAATCTCGTGGGTGAGAAACAAAACAAGGTTTAATGAACTCTAAATTAAGGATACTTTGAAAATGCTATTACGGTAGGTTTCCTAAGCCAGTATTTCATAGTAATGACCCTTGTCTTAGTCCGCTTGGGCTACTAACAAAATGTTATGATAACAAAAATATCATAAGTTGAGTGGCTTATAAGCAACAAATATTTATTGTTCAGTTCTGGTGACTGGGAAGTCCAAGATCAAGGTGCCAGCAGTCTCAGAGTTTGATGTGAGCTCTCTTCCTTACAGATGGTGCCTTCTGGCTGTATCGTCTCATGACAAAAGGGGCAAAACAAGCTCCCTTGGGCCTGTGTTATAAGAGCATTAAACCCATTTATGAGAGTTCTGCTCTAGTCACTTAATCACCTCTCAAAGGCTCCACCTCTTAACACCTACATGGGGGAGTGAGTAGGTTTCAACATAATAAATTTGGAGGGACACAAGCATTCAGATCATAGTTACTAAACCATTTACCCTCTTCTCAAGTTTCTAGCCTGCCAAATATACTCTTTTCTCTCAGCAAACTTCCTTATGAAAGCCCATGTTTTCATGAAAGTAATACAGGAGTTATTAAAGAAGTTATTTTAGGCAGATAGAGAGGGTAAGGAGTCCCTGGTAAGGTTTTTTCTTTTAATAAAAGCAGCTCCAGAAACATTTCTTTTCTAATAGAAAAACTGCTTGAATAGCCAGGTGGGCAAGCTTTGATATACAAATGACAACAATTAGAAACTGGATCCATCCAACATGGTGATTCCTGCCCTCTTCTCCTTGTTACCACTGTGTCAAGCATCATGGCTGCTTCCAGATAACTCCACGTGTGCAGGACATCATGGTGACCTGCCTTTGCATATTAAAAGGCTAGGGTGGGAGGGCCAGTTTTCTTGCAGTCTATGTGAATGACGTACCTGGTCAAACCAATCACCTGAGCCCTGTGCAAATCAGACACCACCTCGTCCAGCCTCCTAATATAACCTACTGTTTTCTACAGGACTGGCGGGGTTGGGGGGGCCTCTCTCCACTCAGAGTCCCCCTCCCTCTGCACGGGGGAGCTTTTCTCTTCTTTCTTGCCTATTAAACTCTTCAGTCCTTAAAACCACTCCACGTGTGTCCGTGCTGTTTATCTAATTGGCAGAAGACAAAGGACCCTGATGTTCCTCCAGTCATCGGAGCCATATCAAAAGGCATACTCCACTGGCTTCCTATCACCAATTCTACGAATTTACTTTCATTACTTCCCCATTTGCCTTTTATTTTTGCACATCATTCTTACTTAAATGGAAGATTTGTCCTGCTTTTTCACTAAGGTGAAGTCTGTGTAATAAATCTCATCCAGTCTCACCTGCTGGAGTTCATATTTAATTTTCTCCATCCTTTTCTGTCGCTACACTGACCCTTTCCACTGGTTCCCCCACTTCAATGTGTTATAGGAGGTAGCTAGTCAGACATGAGCAGGGCAGGAGAGAGCCTAGCCCCACCAGGAATGTCAGGCATGCATCAGGTGATGGTCAGGCAATTGTTAAACTGCATCTCTAAAATAATAATTGGCCGCAACTGGCTCCCAGGAAAGGCAGTCTCCCAATACACAGAAAACTCCCAAAACTAGTGACCAGTAGCTTCCCAATAAGAACTCAGGAGTTGGGCGAGTGGGCTCAAGCATGCACACCAAGAGGCAAAATGGTGGAGTTTAACTGGCATATGACCTTCCTCTAGCAATGCTAGACTGATAAGGGAAGAACACCTCAAGTGAGCATTCATATAACTCGAGTAAACACACTGCTCAGGTTCCCCTCCCAAGGGCTAGTAGACCAAAACTGCACATGTGGACAGCCCACCACAAGCGAAGAAGCAGGGGAGAAGAGATGCAAGTACCCAGAAGCATGCCAAAATATAAAACTCCAAGTCATAGGTCAAACCATGCACTTGATATCTCAAGTCACCCACTTGGCCCTCTTCCAAGTGTACTCTACTTCCTTTCTTCCCGCTCTACAGCTTTTAAATTAAGTTTCACTCCTGCTCTAAAACTTCTTTCAGTCCCTCCTTCTGCCTTATGCAACCTCAGTTGAATTCTTTCTTCTGAGGAGGTATGAATTGAGGTTGCTGCAAATCTGTATGAATTAGCTGCCGGTAACAAATATACAAACTTAATAAAGGTTCCACATAGTAAACTGTGAAAGGAAAACAAGAAAAATAACAAAAAAAAAATCCTGCCCTCACACACCCCTCTAGCTTCAACTTTGTCTTTTTATCTTCTTAAAAGTAGCAATTTTCAAAGAAGTTATCTGCAATTGGCATCTCCCTTTTCTCACTTCTCCTTTTCTCTTTAACTCATTCAAAGCAGGTTTCTGTTCCACTGAAACTGTTCTTGCTGAGATAGTCAATAATCATCTATATCTCTAAGTACAGTTGACTCAGTTTTTTTCTTGCTTGACCTGGCAATAGCATTTGACCTTTCTAACCACTTCCTCCTTTAAAAAAAAAATAACAAAACACTTTTCACTCAGTGTCAGCACACCATACCCTCCTGCTTTTCCACCTACATCTTTCGCTGTCTTGTCAAGATCTCTTTGTTGGCTCTTCCTCATCTACCCATTTCCTAAAGATTGAAATTTATCAGCACTATCTCCAAGACTCCATGATCCTCTTTCTCCAGGCACCTCCCCAAATTATCTCTCATCTATCCATGTTTACAATAAATCTCTCCTCTAGTTTAGATTGACCTTGTCTAACCTTCAGACCCATATACCCAAATTTGTGGTCCACATCTCTACTTGAGAGATCTTGCACACATCTCAAAAAAGTTTTCTAAGACTAGTCATATCATCTCATTGACAGAGGTGCCCAAGCCAGTACTTGGGTAGTAAGCTTGACTCTTCCCTCTTACTCACTCCTCACATCCAATTTCTATTTAAAGCATTTTGAGCCTTCATTTCTCAAGAAAAAACATCATATCCTAAAAATAGCTTTTCTTACATCCAGAGATAAGATTAGCTATCTTCCCTTCCCCTGCACTATATGGTCCCATAGCTTTCCCTTCTTCTTCAACACCATTATATGCAAATCTAAATTGTCACTTTCTTCTACTCATGTTTTACATTCGTCTTAATAAATTATTCAATATCTGTCTTCTCCAATAGGCAACTTAAATAGTTGAATGCGTGGGTGATTCGATAGATGCATGAAAAGTAAAAAAGGGAAGGAAGGAGGGAGGGCAGGGGAGGGAAGGGGAGGGGAGGGAAGAGGAGGGAAGGGAAGGGAAGGGAAGGGAGATAAGTAGATTTGCAAACCTTTACAATTAAAATAATAATTTATGAACTTAATACAGTAATTTAAGGGAATAAAGTTTTAAAAGAGAAATATAAAAATTAAGGAAAGAAGAAAAGGGGAAAGAATTTAGTAAAAAACTCAGAGTTTGCACCAAAATTAGAGAACAGACCTAGAAAACTTGGGACTGAGGATTGTGGTCATCTAAAGAGGTTAAATAAAATGCCCAGGGAGGTATGATTTAATGCAGTAAGTAGTCCACTAGTTACTAATTTCATTATTGTAAGCAAGTTAATTATTATCTTAATTATTCTGTGTCTTAGTTTTTTTACCTGTAAAATTGGGGCAATAATAGCACCAAATTCACAAGACTGTTATAAAAATTAAATTACACTAATTGATATCATTTAATATTGATAACAACTTGGGAGAATGCAGAGTATTAGTTACCATTAGTGTTTTTGGTTTAAGTGAGTAGGCTTCAAGAACAGCTGCCTTCATAGTCTTCTCAGACCATCTGAACTTCCCTTTGCAGATAATCCCTTTTTCAACAGTGCAGAAAATGGACTACCTATACCCAAAATAGAGAATGCAGCCTGAAACACACACACACACACACACACACACACACACACACACACACACACAGAGAGAGAGAGAGAGAGAGAGAGAACTTCAACTAACAGTGCTTTACAAATGTATCTTGAAAATTAATGCCTCTGTGACTTTGCTCACTCTGTTGTCTCTTTATATGTGTCAGGGTTCTCCAGAGAAACAGAACTAATAGGATGGATAGACAGATAGATAAATGGATTGGATATAGATACAGGTATAGATATAGATATAAATAGATATCTCCTTCAGAAGAGATTTATCATAAGGCATAATCAATTAGACTTCATGTAACATAATATAAATAACCTTGTATACCTCACACAATTATGAAGACTGAAAAGTCCTGAGATCTGTAGTCTGCAAGCTGGAGACCCAGGAAAGCAATGCTATAGTTTGAAGGCCTCGGAGCTGAAGGACAGATTTGTAGACTTTTGTTTGGGTCTGAGGGCCTGAGATCCAGGTGTCAAGGACAGGAGATGATATCCCAGCTGAACAATCATACAGAGTTAATTCAAATTTCCTTCACCTCTTTTGTTATATTTGCACCCTCAGCAGATTGGATGATGCCCAATCACCTTGTGGAAACAATCTGCTTTACTCAGGGGACCAATTCAAATGTTAATCTCCTCTGGAAACCCTCTCACACACACACCAAGAAATAACGTTTTGTTATCTGGGCATCCATTGGCCCAGTCAAGTTGACAAATAAAATTAACCATCTCAGTTTGGAACACCTGCCCTTCTGTTGCTGTTCAGCACCCAGGTCATCTTCTCCATTTGGCTATGCAACATTATTCACCTTGTACAACATTATCCACCTCTTCTTTGTAACTCCCAAAGCCCTTTGTTTCAACTCTGATCTAGTACACAGCCTGAGATTCAAATATGCCTTGCTGAGGTGATCTTTTCTTATTCATCGTTGATTTTTTATCATCAAGTAGAAAGTTAGATACAAAAGTGCTTAATGTATGTTTACTGATTAAAGTTGAAACACTGAAAAAGAGGTAACTTGATCATTAGTCTGAAAACCAAAAATTAAGATTTTAGTCTGTTTTTCATAAAGTTGGTTGAGCTGTCATGAAATTTCCTTAATTCTCAATAATAAAATACTAGTGGGCCAAGTGTGACATTATATCCTCTAAAGAAAATTTACATTATTCTGTACTAGAAAATGGGAGAAAAGTAATGATTAAAGATTAATGGCGGCTAATGTGAAAAACTAAATAAAACTCTGCCACTTATTAACAATTTTTGAAAAATAAAGAATATGACAATTCCCTTAGGCTTTTCCTTAAAAGACATAAAGTGAAGTGTTTGAAACAACTCTGCATAAATTCTGGGAAAACACTGTCTTCATGTATAATATTAATAGCCTAATGATGTTAGAAATAATTTAGTGCTGCCTTGAGCTAGGATGAGAACATAAAGTCTTCTGAGACTGATTTGGGGCCTACTGATAAGAAATCATATAGGGATCCTTACTCTCTTCCTCTTTGTCAGGAATTTAGAGAATATTACTAACTTTGTTAAAAGTAATCATGTTCATATTATGTTGGTTGAGCTCAAAATATGTATTAGGTAGTACTATAACATGTCAATTATACAGAGAATATATGAAGCAGTCCCTTTTCTCAAAGACTTTTCTGTCTGAAAGGAAAGACACACAGGTAAAGCTGTAAAAACATACCAAATTGTAAAGACCATCTACACTATGAAGAAAGCACATCAACTAATAGGCAAAATAACCAGCTAGCATCATAATGACAGGATCAAATTCACACATAACAATATTAACCTTAAATGTAAATGGGCTAAATGCTCCAATTAAAAGACACAGACTGGTAAATTGGATAAAGAGTCAAGACCAATTGGTGTGCTGTGTTCAGGAGACCCATCTCATGTGCAAAGACATACATAAGCTCAAAATAAAGAGATGGAGGAATATTTACCAAACAAATGGAAAGCAAGAAAAAGAAGGGGTTGCAATCATAGTCTCTGATAAAACAGACTTTAAACAAAGATCAAAAAAGACAAAGAAGGGCATTACATAATGGTAAAGGGATCGATGCCACAAGAAGAGCTAACTATCCTAAATATATATACACCCAATACAGGAGCAGCCAGATTCATAAAGAAAGTTCTTAGAGATCTACAAAGAGACTTAGATTCCCACACAATAATAATGGGAGACTTTAATACCCAACTGTCAATATTAGACAGATCAACGAGAAAGAAAATTAACAAGGATGTTCAGGACTTGAACTCTGCTCTGGACCAAGTAGACCTAATAGACATCTACAGAACTCTCCACCCCAAATCAACAGAATATACATTTTTCTCAGCACCACATCATACTTATTGTAAAATTGACCACATAACTGGAAGTAAAACACTCATCAGCAAATGCAAAAGAACAGAAATCATAACAGTCTCTCAGACCACAGTGCAATCAAATTAGAACTCAAGATTAAGAAAATGACTCAAAACCTCACAACCACATGGAAACTGAACAACCTGCTCCTGAATGACTACTGGGTAAATAACAAAATTTAGGCAGAAATAAATAAGTTCTTTGAAACCAATGAGAACAAAGATACAACATACCAGAATCTCTGGGACACAGCTAAAGCAGTGTTTAGAGGGAAATTTATAGCACTAAATGCCCACACGAGAAAGTGGGAAAAATCTAAAATCGAAACCCTAAAATCACAATAAAAAGAACTAGAGAAGCAAAAGCAAACACATTCAAAAGCTAGCAGAAGACAAGAAATAACTAAGATCAGAGCAGAACTGAAGGAGATAAGAGACGTGAAAAACCCTTCAAAAAAAATCAATGAATCCAGGAGCTGTTTTTTGGAAAAGATTAACAAAATAGATAGACTGCTAGCCAGACTAATAAAGAAGAAAAGAGAGAAGAATCGGCCAGGCATGGTGGCTCATGTCTATACTCCCAGCACTTTGGGAGGCCGAGACAGGCAGATCATGAGGTTAGGAGATCGAGACCATTCTGGCCAACAGGATGAAACCCTGTGTCTACTAAAATACAAAAAATTAGCCAGGCGTGGTGGCATGTGCCTCCCAGCGCTGAGGCAGAGGAATCACTTGAACTTGGGAGACGGAGGCTGCAGTGAGCCAAGATCGTGCCACTGCACTCCAACCTGGCAACAGATTAAGACTCTGTCTCAAAAACAAACAAACAAAAAAGAAAAGTAAAGAGATGAATCAAATAGACACAATAAAAATGATAAAGGGGATATCGCCACTGATCCCACAGATACAAACTACCATCAGAGAATACTATAAACACCGCTAGAAAATCTAGAAGAAATGGCTAAATTTCTGGACACATACACCCTCCCAAGACTACCCCAGGAAGAAGTCGAATCCCTGAATAGACCAAAAACAAGTTATGGAAATGAGGCAGTAACTAACAGTCTACCAACCAAAAAAAGCCCGGGACCAGATGGAATCACAGCCAAATTCTAGCACAGGTACAAAGAAGAGTTGGTATAATTCCTTCTGAAACTATTCCAAACAACAGAAAATGAGAGAGACTCCTCCCTAACTCATTTTATGAGGCCAGCATCATCCTGATACCAAAACCTGGCAGAGACACAACAAAAAAAGAAAATTTCAGGTTAATATCCCTGATGAACATCGATTCAAAAATCCTCAATAAAATACTGGCAAATCACATCCTGATGCACATCTAAAAGCTTATCCACCACAATCAAGTTAGCTTCAACCCTGGGATGCAAGGCTGGTTTAACATACACAAATCAATAAACATAATCCATCACATAAACAGAACCAATGACAAAAACCACATGATTATCTCAATAGATGCAGAAAAGGCCTTCTATAAAATTCAACACCCCTTCATGCTAAAAACTCTCAGTAAACTAGGTGTTGATGGAACATATCTCAAATTACTAAGAGCTATTTATGACAAACCTACAGCCAATATCATACTGAAAGGGCAAAAACTGGAGGCATTCCCTTTGAAAACCAGCACAAGACAAGGATGCTCTCTCTCACCACTCCTATTCAACATAGAGTTGGAAGTTCTGACCAGGGCAATCAGGCAAGAGAAAGAAATAAAAGGTTTCAAATAGGAAGAGAGGAAGTCAAATTGTCTGTTTGCAGATGACATGATTATATATTTAGAAAACCCCATCGTCTCAGCCCAAAATCTCCTTAATTAGATAAACAACTTCTGCAAAGTCTCAGGATACAAAACCAATGTGCAAAAATTACAAGTATTCCTATACAGCAATAATAGAGAACCAAATCACGAGTGAACTCCCATTCACAATTGCTACAAAGGGAATAAAACACATGGGAATACAACTTACAAGGGATGTGAAGGACCTCTTCAAGGAAAACTACAAACTACTGCTCAAGGAAATGAAAGAGGACACAAAAAAATGGAAAAACATTCCATGTTCATGGATAGGAAGAATCAATATCATGAAAATGGCAATACTGCCCAAAGTGATTTATAGATTAAATGCTATCCCCATCAAGCTACCACTGACTTTCTTCACAAAATTAGAAAAAAACTACTTTACATTTCATATGGAACCAAAAAAGAGCCTATATAACCAAGACAATCCTAAGCAAAAAGAACAAAGCTGGAGGAATCACGCTACCTGACTTCAAACTATACTACAAGGCTACAGTAACCAAAACAGCATGGTACTGGTACCAAACTAGATATATAGACCAACGGAACAGAACACCAGGCTCAGAAATAGCACCACACATATAACACCACAATGAGATACCATCTCACACCAGTTAGAATGGTGATCATTAAAAAGCCAGGAAACAACAGATGCTGGAGAGGATGTAAAGAAATAGGACTGCTTTTACACTGTTGATGGGAATGTAAGTTAGTTCAACCATTGTGGAAGACAGTGTGGCAACTCCTCAAAGATCTAGAACCAGAAATACCATTTGACCCAGCAATCTCATTACTGGGTATATACCCAAATGATTATAAATCATTCAACTATAAAGACATATGCACACATATGTTTATTGCAGCACTTTTCACAATAGCAAAGACTGGAACCAACCCAAATGCCCATCAATGATAAACTGGATAAAAAAATATGTCACATATACACCACAGAATGCAGCCATAAAAAAGGATGAGTTCATGTCCTTTGCAACGACATGGAAGAAACTGGAAACCATCATTCTCAGGAAACTAACACAGGAACAGAAAAACAAACACCACATATTCTCACTCATAAGTGGGAGTTGAACAATGAGAAGACATGGACACAGGGAGGGGAACATCACACACCAGGGTCTGTCAGGTGGTGGAGGCTAGGGGAGGGATAGCATTAGAAGAAATATGTAATGTAGATGGCGGGTTTATGAGTGCAGCAAACCACCATGGCACTTGTATACCTATGTAACAAACCTACACGTTCTGCACCTGTATCCCAGAACTTAAAGTATAATAAAATAAACAAACAAATCACCTGGATAGACTTGTTTCTATGAGTAATAAAGAAATAACATAGATAAGAGAGAGTAAGGAATGCTAAGCATGAATGATTCAAGAAAATTCTGTAAGAAAAGTGATTGAACAAAGTGTTAGTATTTGTTTAAAAGTTTTATTTATTATTAATCATATTTTAATTCTTTTTTTTTTAAATTTATTTATTATTATTAAACTTTAAGTTGTAGGGTACATGTGCACAACGTGCAGGTTTGCTACATATGTATACTTGTGCCATGTTGGTGTGCTGCACCCATCAACTCGTCATTTACATCAGGTATAACTCCCAATGCAATCCCTCCCCCCTCCCCCCTCCCCATGATAGGCCCCGGTGTGTGATGTTCCCCTTCCCAAAACCAGAATCAAATAACACCTGCAAATCTAATACCACCACCTAGAGTTACATACAATAAAATTTTAGACTTCTTCCCTTGATTTTTCTAACTACTTTTCCTTCATGTCATTGAGTTAATACTACATCGTATACCGTGTTTTCTGCCAGTGTATGTAACTAGCATTTTAAGTAATTCTTTGAACTTCAAGTATTTTTAGCAAAGTCTAAATTCTTTTCACAAACATAATTTTCATAATCATCATATGAAATTATATTTCATGATATACTAGACTATGTTATAATGTTGGGGTTTTTATTAGTTTTGATATTCTAAATGTAACTATTACAAAAACAATTATAAGAAAGTTGTCTTCATAAATCTCTCTCCTCATTTAAAAGGATAATTTGGTATAGAATTCACAGAAGAAAGAATTTTATTTAGTGAACAGAATTTTTATTGAATAATCAGAGTTCAACACTTGCATGATGACAAGATAAGCATGTTAGACCCCTGCAAGTGAATGTACAAAAGAATAAAATCGTACCACATAATAGTGGTTTTAAGATTCACAAGCACATTATCTTGCTATTCCATAAAGTTAAGTCAGGTGATGAGGCAAAGCTGAAGAAGCATGTAGAAACCAGATTATGAATACGCTTTTACGCCATGATCAGTAACTTATCTTTTATCCTGAAGGCAATGAAAATTCAATAAATGTTTGTTCAATGTAATTGATTTACCCACTTAGGAAGAGTTTGCTTCCTTAAGTAAATAAGACTAGTAATGTGATATCTAGCAAGTGCCCCATTGAAAATATCTTTTCTTCAGGAAGTATACCTTATCTTCATAGCTGAAATTAGAGGAAGCCCTCATATCCTATTTATTCAGGTTTTCTAATAAATCCAAAAAATCATAGCAACAAATACTGTTTACAGATTTAGCAGAAATACTGAGTGTTAATTTACTTTAGAATTTAGACAGATTCTTCAGTTGAAAACTTTTGGTTAGAGCCAAAGCCTCTTCTTTGACTAGAGATCCATTGATCAGAGTTCTACCTCCTGATCTTTTGCATAAACCACACCTGTAATTTATAATATAAGACATTAATTTATTCAAGATGAAGCAAAATGTTTGATATGTAAAGCACTCTAAATGCACACTCCATCACTGAAAATGTTTGTAAAACATATTTCTTATGGATTTTTCCAATTCTCAAAATGTTTTTGGCTAATTCCATAGCAATATTTTTCTTAGCGACTCATACATAAAATCTTCTAAAAATACGTTTAGATTTTTTTGTAATAATAAGTTTCATTTCACATTCACATATCATTAGGTTACTTACTATTTAATCCTTTGAGTAGTCATATTCGTTAGTAAACTGGCTTAATAAGAGTTGGAAACAACTGTAACTAATTCTTGATAAGAATCAACACCAATGGAGGGAACACTATGGCCGCTGGCTGTGGACATCAGTCAGTCTGCCTTATAGAGGGAATGCAGGGCATTGCTAACCCAGCAAGCCTTTCAGTGGAGCTCTTCCTAGGAAGTTACCAGTAAGATTTCTCTTTTCTCCAAACTTCCAAAGCCCTTTATCTGAAACCTCATCACTGTCTATGCAAATATATGATTACTTAGGTACATGACTTTTCTCCCTTGACAAATCCATTTCTGGTATGGTTTTGTGTCCAGCATATGGAAACTTTCATTACATTTTTATCTTATTGTTGGCAGAGCCAAAAAGGTTGAACTAATTCCACATGGACTTTGAAAAATATAAATATTGTTCAAATTGATAAAGACTTTTCTGTGTATCCTATTACTACCTTGTGGGGGTTTCCCCACATGTGCTTTAGTCATTTAAACTCTTCTATGCAATAAAAGTTTATAAACTACAGAGTGTTATGGTTGAGTAGTGACTTTATATCATTTTTAAGAAAAAAAATGTAATGATCATGAAAGAGATAATACAGAAAATGTTCCCAGACAATTGAGACCAGACAGTCTTGGGCCACTGTTGTCCCTTTACAAATTCCTGCCCTATATAACCTCTAAGCCCCTGTTCTGACTCCTAGGAACTACTGCAGTCAATCCATCTAGCTCTACAAATCAGAGGGATTTGGATAGCAGGAGGCCCCATAAGAGGATTGGAGGATGAAAGGAGACAGTGGGCCAGGGAATTTTGATCCCGTCTCCCACTATACCTCAGTAGCAAAATTTTAGCAGTGGCTGTCCCTGAACAACTCTATCTCCTGTGTGGCAACCTGGTTCCAAGAGGTTCCTCTGGTCTCCAGAGGACTTCTAGAAAACCATGTTATCTCCCTGTCCCATCAGATTTAAATCACTAGTGACTTCCTTAGGGGTCTCGACATCCCTTATTGGTTCTCTTAATCCCACCCATACTTCTGTAAAGAACTGCTCAACCAATTTTCTTCAAGATTTCAGCTGAGTATGTATGTATTCTGTTTTCTGCCAGGACACCTACTGATACCACTTCCAAATATTTGTCTATAAGTCCCTACATTAAGTTTCTTTTTCTGAAAGAAACTCAAGAGTTCTTACTTCTTTTTTCTACTTAATTTGCATTGCCTTTAGGTTTAGATGAGAACCTAGACGTAAAAGCACTCTAGGTATTTAACACAACTTGAAAAATAATTTCACAGTACTTAAAAAAAAAGTAACCTGATTTACCCTTTGACCCAGAAGTTCCACTACTTAAATTCTATCATTTAGTAATACTGGCCCAACTGTTTAATGATACATCTCAGGGATCACAAACTTAAGGATTCATTAGAACCAGGCAGATACTATAAATGAATAAAGGCAGCTACATGCAATGTGATAGGAAAAGCAGGAACAGTAGCAAGTGAAATGAGTATTAACTTATAATTGCAGCAGGTTATACTCTGTCAAAGCAGATATTTTGCAATGCAAAAACTAGACCCATAGCTATTGATCTTTAGGGTTTTCTTAGAGAAGCCCAAACTGGATTTTCATCTAAATTGCCTTGATTTATAAATGTTGACTCTAATTTTTTTAAACAATGTGGAATCCAAACTAGTTGAACTTGTAGTTTTGTTCTAGTTTTAGAGGCTAGTTTTTATCTTTGAAGGATGAATAAGAATGTTATTGGCTGCACTGTTTGTAATAGCAAATATTTAGAGACAAATTAAATGGCAGACATAAGGTAGATTTTATGATATATATCTTCTATGTACGAATATGCCACAATTAAAAGAATAAGGCAGATATGCATGCATGAACCAAAAAAAGGATATGCTATACACATTTGAGTTATTTTTAAACCAATTTCAAAAGTAACATAAAGATGATTATCTATTATTTAAAAGGATTCATGTGGTGAGATTGTGTGTGATGAATAACAAGCATCTGGAAGAATATACATTAGACTTCTGCCAGTGCTTCAAATATGGTTGGTGGGAATAGTAACAATGGAGGTGTATTTACCCTTGTCTTTTTTGTTTTTGTTTTTTGTGTTTGTATCTGTTACCATTGAGTTTTTGTTTGTTTGCTTGTTTTTTGTTTTGAGACACAAGATTGAGAAACATAGTGTGCTATGCTGTCTAGGGTGGTCTCTAATGCCTGGGTTCAAATGATCCTTCTACCTCAGCCTCCCTAGCAGCTGCAATTTCAGGCACGCAGCACCACCATACCTGGCTCTTTTTCTTTTGATTAATTTTCCTTCGAGTTATAATAGATGTGTAATTAAAATAAATATAAAATTTTGCCACCAAATAGCTTTAGATTATTCTATTATGAACTAAAGTAGGAAGAAACACTCAATAGTCACTAGATATGGGCTATTAAGTTCGGCCAAGCATGTTTCTAAGCGATGTGCATGTATGAACTCAGTCAAAGCTCACAACTTTTGGGAGGTGGCTACTATTATGTTCCTCATTTACTGTGGAGAACACCAAGAGGTTAAGTGATTTGCCCAATGTCACACAGCAAGTGATGGAGCTGGTACACAAATTATTAGTTTAGCTCAAAAACCCACACACCTAGCCCCAACAACACTGCCTAAATGCTGTCTGTGAAACACCAATAATTCAAGAATGATTAAACATAAAATTAATGTTGCTCACTTTTATTCATAAAATATGTAAACTGAATTATCAAAAAACTCTGAGAATATTTTATTCAAGCTAAAACAGCTCTGTTTATTGGGAAGCAAACAACCCACAAAGAATTTTCCGTATCTCTTCTGTGTAAGTTATTACCAAGGCTTAAGAATTTATAGATTTACCTCTATCCAAGCTAAAATAGCCAATAACTGTCTTTTAAATATTCAGCCAAAGAAGAAACACTTCAGTTTCCAAGATGTCTTGGGGTAGATGCCAAAATCATGATTTAAAGAGAGGTTAAGGCCATTTTATCTTCTGGGGAGAAAAGTATAGCTGACCTTGTAAACTCAAAGAACAATAAAGTAGATCAAAATATCTTGAAGACATGCCTCATATCGAATGTTTCTCTGAAGTATGACTACAATAGACACATCTACAAAGAATCACCCATTGTTAGGTCATATGGGCTTGGTACACAACAAGCAGTATGTTAGAACATGCTAAAGTGACTTTAGAATTTGTCTTTTATGAGTTCCTACACCTTGTTCAATTTTATCCAGCATTAGTCAAGGCAGAAGGAATGAGTTTTGACAAGAAGAAAGATTATAATTTTGCCATTAGTACTTGCCAGAGAATGGCATAATTGTGGCAAGAAAGATCTCTGTGGTTTATGGTTAATTTAGTATTTAAATTATACACATCTACCAACAAATGAAACATGCCATACTTTCCTTCTGTCCTTAAGTATTCATAGTTCTCACCCTAATTCACTCAATCAAACATAGGAGCTTATCTGCAGGGCATTATCAAGGCATCAGAACAAATTACTTTGTTCTTACTTTTGCTTTTGTTTTTTGCTTTCCTAAAAAAGATAACTAGATATATTCCATACTCCTTTATCTGGGAAATTCTAAAATTGTTAAAATGGATTCTTAAATGCCTGAAACATAAGAAAAAAGTATGTGTAAAAACTTAATTCAAAACTATCTATTTTAAATTATCAATTGAATACATGAAAAATAAGGAAAGAGACACTTCTGTGCTTAATTCTGCTGAATAACTGGAATTCACTCAAGAGATAAAATGGAGCTACCAAGTTAAAATTTTGAGAGAGAAAATGGTTTGAGAGAAAACGCAACTCATGTGTTAATTCTCTTCTGTCTGCCTCTTCCCCCTGTGGTCATCCATATTGAGTCACAAAACACAAAGCCATCTTCCAGACATAAAAGTATAATGGATGGAAGATAGGCATAAAATTGTCAGTACTAAGATCAAGTCTTTACCTACCTCAAGGACTAGAGCTGATAGACTGCCAGATATCTGAAGCAAAGGAGCAATTTAAGAAAGAAAGAAATAAACCAAGACCAAGGGGCAGATACCTACCTCCCCAGAGAAGTCACATTACACTTGTAAACTAAGACAAAAGCTACAGATAAATGAGAATAAAATATTCTAGAATATTTAACACAAGGATTCTACATACCAGAGTTATCCCTTCCAACAGCTCTTATCCTGACTGGTTTCCATATTTAACACTTTCTTTGCAAATCCAACAGAACGTCGGCAGCCCCAGAGGTTTCTTCAGGATTGAAAATCCCAGGGATTAAACGTCGACCTCTTTCCACTCCATACCAACAGTTCTTAGAATGTTGAAGAAGTCGTATAATCATGTGTCCTCTTTAGGATGTTATAAATACTATAGACCATTTCCCCCAGAAAAATGCACACTGCAGTTAGCTACAATTTCATGGTAACTACTGAAGTCTGCCCATAATCCTCCCATGTTGGGAACAACTACCCTGGATAGGTGCAAAAGATATAACAAAACAAAACAAAACTCTACATTTATAGCATTTATAGTTTTCTGTTTTTGTTCTTGTTTTGGGGCAGGGCGGGGGGGGCAGGAACAGAGTCTTGCTCTGTCACCCAGGCTGGAATGCAGTCGCGTAATCTCAGCTCACTGCAACCTCCACCTCCCAGGTTCAAGTGATTATCCTGCCTCAGCCTCCTGAGTAGCTGGGACTACAGGTGCCTGCCACCATGCCCAGCTAATTTTATTGTATTTTTAGTAGAGACGGGGTTTCATCATGTTGGTCAGGCTGGTCTTGAATTCCTGACCTCATGATCCGCCTGCCTCGGCCTCCCAAAGTGCTGAGATTATAGGCGTGAGCCACTGCACCTGGGCCATTTATAGTTTTAGTCATCACCTAAAGGCAAATAACTCCTAAATCTATGACTGTAACTTCACTGCTAAGATCCAGAAATATACCAGTTGCTTTTTAGACATTCAAACTAGAATCCCTTGGTAGTTGGGTCTAAGTTGTGTGAACTATTTCAGAAGTTGGGACTTAATACATCCAGGCTTGAATCTCATCTCCATGACCAATAGTATTTCTGATTTCTCATGATAATTGTATATATTTCATTAGTCCATAATGAGAACTAACGCGTTTGTATATGTGAAACACTTGGCACAATATCTAGTGTAAAGTTAATGCCAAATAAATGTTACACTGATATCACCTTTCTTATTAGCATTAACACAATATCCATATTAATGATATTAATATAAACATTAGTAATATCAATTCAATATTTATATAATAGAACTCTCCATGTATTCTCTACAACCAGATACTCAAATATGTCTCTATCCTTCACTTAATCTCTCTTCCTGAAATCCTTTTTCCAATGTATTTTATTAGCAGCTCCTACTTTCATATAACAATTTTGGCTTAATATTACTACCTTTAGAAAGATTTTCGTAACACCCATTCCACTAGATCAGGCAGAATTTTTATTCTTTTCTGTGTTCCGTCCTGTGAATATCCATAACATACATGACCTACATCCAATGCAATAATTGCCATAAAATATTGTAACAGTTAGACCTCTATATCTGTGAGAAATTATTAGGGAATGTGTCTCGTTTAGCTCAGCAAGCCTAGGGCAATCACAGTGCCTGGTATATACTAACTACTCTCAAAAAAGTATTGAGTACATCCAGATAAAATCAAGGAGTTTTTGTTTTTTAAACTGTTACCCAGGCTGGAGTGCAGTGGCACCATCACAGCTCAGCTCACTGCAGCCTCAGCCTCCCAGGCTAAAGTGATCCTCCCACCTCAATCTCCCAAAGTGCTGAGATTACAGGTACAAGCCACTATGCCCAGCCAAGGGCACAATTTTTGATAGTAAATAAAATATAACCTAACGATCATCCTCTCTATCCCCAGTAGTAGTTCTGAGTGGGAAAATAATTTAAGAAAATTTGCTGATCATTCCTGAGAATGGAAACACCAGAACTTTATCATTGATGTATAATTTCAATGAAAAGCAGTCATGTCCAAAAATGTCAAAGGGACCCTGCTCTTTCATCAGTCACGTAATTAAGGCACTTTGCTTACAATGGCCAACTGCATGTAAGACATGAACCACCAACAAAGTACTGAGACAAGAGATTAAATTTACAGTCACCAAATCTCTTAATTTTTTAATGTTTCTGTTCATCTCAAGATGTGTTTTCCCAAAAACAGCTCTTACATTTTTTAGTTTTCTATTCACAAATGCCACATGAATCCATATTTATGATAAAATATAACTCTCACATGAACATTGCTGTTGTACTCTACACATTCAAAGATAGCGTGCCTAAATGCATAATTCATTGCCACCAATTTATAGGCAAAAATACAAAATGTCTAAGAAAATGCTTCATAATATGTCTCTAACTTCCTGGCATTTGACAAAATTAAGTTACAGAGTTTAACCAAAGGGGAAAATATTTCTAAATTGAATCTATTTGTGATATACTGGTTTAAAATGCAAAACTGCCAACATATTCTGTTTACTCCCTTGGCATCTGCTGCATCTGCCAACTGGTGGCCAAAAATTAGAGCAGACTTAACTAATTAGAAGGGTCCCCATCTGGTAGCTGAACTTCTTGTTTATGCGTCCTTTACATTCTAAGTACAGAGATTCGAACCAGAACTTTTGTGGTTTATAGCAGAGGAGGCTCTCTCTGGCTAGCCCGCTAGCTATTGTCCTGCTGAGCTGAACTTGGTCCAGATGGAAGTGTTTTCTATATTTTATGGCCTCTGTCCCTGTGTTCCCTTTGGGATGAATCATCGTCTTTGCCACAGGAGTTTCCATTGTCTCTCCAAACACTTTTTTCATTCATTTATTTCTCCGTAGGCCAAGATCTAGGACTCTGAGTACTTTATTGAGAAATAAAAGTTTCCAAAAGAATCCATGATTTGGTAAAGTCAATACTACCCTCATAAGAATAAAACTGGAGAAAAGAATTAAAGTAAAATATCCTAGTGCAGTTTATTTCCTTATGGTTTTTATTTAATCTTTGTGAGTATAGCTTCAGAAAAAAGCATACTCCTGGCAGGATCAGGCAACAGATACATTTGTAGGCTTTGGATAAAGACTTCTGTGGGAATTCTGGCCCTGCCTGTCATTAGTTGCGTGTGCCTCAGAAAAATGACCTACATCGCTAAACCTCAGTTTCCTCATATGCAAATTTAGAACAATATTTTAATTGCTATTTCATAGGACTATGAGGATTAAATAATAAATTATGTGTGACATGCTTAGCACCAATACTGGCATAAAGAAAACTGGCCATAAGAACCTCTACTATTGGCCGGGCGCGGTGGCTAATGCCTGTAATCCCAACATTGGGAGGCCGGGGTGGGTGGATCACGAGGTCAGGATATCAAGATCATCCTGGCTAACACGGTGAAACCCCCTCTCTACTAAAATAAAATCAGCCGGGCATTGTGGCGGGCGCCTGTAGTCCCAGCTACTCAGGAGGCTGAGGCAGGAGAATGGCATGAACCCAGGAGGCGGAGGTTGTGGTGAGCTGAGATAGCGCCACTACACTCCAGTCTGGGCAACAGAGCAAGACTCCATCAAAAAAAAAAAAAGGGAAAAAACCTCTACTATTACCGAGAATAGAGGCAAAAATTATTTTTAAAATATTATAATAGTCTTTTCAAATGCAATATACCTTGTACCAATTAGTTGTTTTGAAGTTTAGATATTTTCCCATATATATATATATATATATATATATAATTTTTTGGGGGGGACGGAGTCTCGCTCTGTTGCCCAGGCTGGAGTGCAGTGGCGCGATCTCGGCTCACTGCAAACTCCGCCTCCCAGGTACACACCATTCTCCTGCCTCAGTCTCCCAAGAGGCTGGGACTACAGGCACCCGCCACCACGCCCTGCTAATTTTTTGTATTTTTAGTAGAGATGGGATTTCATCCTATTAGCCAGGATGGTCTCGGACTCCTGACCTCGTGATCCACCCGCCTCGGCCTCCCAAAGTGCTGGGATTACAGGCATGAGCCACCGTGCCCGGCTGATATTTTTGTATATTTTTAAAGTTTCTCTTAGAGGCATTTTGATTTCCCTGAGCACATTCCTGTCAATATTAGAGGAAGATTAGCAACATGATGGGTGGCTCAAGAAGGCAAGCATGAGATGATCTTGTTAGAAAGAGAAACAGAAGTACTATATTTACTTTATCATCTTTTTGTCTATTTTCCAATGTTATTTTTTTCACTAAGTAAGCAAGAAGTGATAGTAAATTTGAAAACAAACTTACTTGGAGGGTGTTGAGCATCTGTTGAACATCTATTATGTGCCAGCCCAGTTTTAAACCTGGGAATAGAAAGATGAGTAAAGCATGATCTCTATTTACAAAGAGTTTACAGTGTGTAAGTGGGGAGCCAGGTATATGATAAATAAATAGGTTTCCATATAAATAACCCATGCCTGTGTTATAGTGTCTGGGAATACCTCTGAGAATAGTGACTACTGAGATAAATTCTAAAGAATTCATAACAGTTAGAGGAGCTTCATATGATAAATGAAAGGTATTACAGTTAAAAAAAAAAAAAGCAGTGTGAGTTCAATTATGGAATGGAGGTGAGATGAGATGTTCTGGGTTAATACAAGTAGTTTAGAATTGTTGGAGCCTAGAGTGCATGACTGGCAGCATAGAAGGCAGAGATGAAAGAGGTGGCAGTGACCCATTGCAGAAAGCTTCTGTAGGAGTTCAACGGCAGTGAGCAACTATTGAAAGGTTTAAAATAGTGAAGTGGCAAATACAGATTTTCATTTTAAATGACTCTCAGCAGCATTGAGGAGGACCAATCTGAAGTAGTCAAGATGAATTTTCTGCAACTCAGGCATTAGCTAAGGAAAAACACCCTCAATTAGGGCAGTAAGACCCTGAATAGAGTTGCTAGGACAGACCTCAGGAAAGGATCATGGAACAGGGAGGCCTTGGTGTTCTAACAATGTTAATGTTAGATATAGTGTGATAAATCTGGTACAACCACAGGAGCAAATAAGAACAAGGCTTGGAAGGAAGACATGTGTTACACCCACAAGTTCCAGAGTAGGTCACCACACAACATGCAGGGCTATAGGGGAAAGTGCCAGTATCCATCAGGAGTCAGGGGAGAGCTTAGGCCATGGCGTTTGCTGGAGTTCCCTTAAGAAAGGCAAGATAGGGCAAGATGAACAGTGTAGGATTGGCTAGTTTGAATAATTTCAGCAGCCTCTAAACGATAGGACTGGTTTCTAGTAGCCTGGTGCCTGGTCCTGGAAATGATCAAAGCAGAGGAACATTGCCCCTTGCGTGTATAGGTCAGACAGAGGAAATAAGGCTCCAAACTGGTTAGTTTTCCTATCAAAGGTTTTGTCCCAGCTGAGCCTTTTGCTAGTCTAAGAAATGGCTAGTAACAAAGATTCTCTCTTTACCCAAGCTCTAGACAGGCTCCTCTGAACCCTTTCTTGTCTAGACCTCAACCTTAGTCTATAAAGACTCAAACAAGACACTAACATAGCTCCTGACAGCATAAAGCCACATCACTAGGATGTCTCTATCCCTCTTAAAGTTCCTGCCTGAGAAAACACAGGCTGCCAAAATAATTTAGTTTGTTTCCATCAACACAACACCTTTAGATAGGACTCTAGTCTCCCAATCTCTGTGTTAACTTCATTAAGTGCCAGTTAGCAAACCCAGGGACCAAGCCCTTCTTCCTGCTTTTGTAATTTTTTTTTTTTACTTTTCTGACTCTACTGCGCCCCCCTTCACTTCCCTCCCTGTTCGCTCATTCTCCCTTTAAAACATTCAGTCACTTCTGTACAAAATGAAATTGAGTTCAGTTCATGTTGGCTTTTTTTCTCTATTGCCAAAGTATATTACTGATTAAAATCTGTCCTTACCACTGTAACTACAGTGTCCTTGCCACTGTAACAGTCCTTACACTGTTACCATTGTAACCACTGTAACTAGTGTTTGGCTTTGTTTATATTTGACACTAATCCTGGGAAGGGCAGCGGAAAAGGTTTTTAAGATGACAAAACATAACAATATATAGAAAACAAAAAATATATACAATATGCTTGGTGACTAATCAGATCTGGGGCATGTGTCAGTGTGGTGAGGGTGGCACCTTCATTTGTAAGTGGGTAACTGGGGATAGTGATACCACACACAAAACTAGAGAACAGTGGAAGAGATACAGGCCAAGTAGAAACATGAAGACTTTTTTGAAGTGCCTATTGCACATGCTGGCATAAGATGAGGGGGAGGGGACAAGTTCTCAGTCTATTGGTTATCATTAAAATCATGCAAATGAATGAGAACATCCAGAAAATGCATAAAATGAGAGAAGGGGTGGTTCAAGAATAAAAATCTGGGGGAAAATTCACTTCTAATGAACAAAAAGAGGAAAAAGAACCCACAAAGATGAAAGAGAAGCAACATTGATAGAGGAAAGTCAAGAAAGGGTAGAATCATGGAAGCCAAAGATGTAAAGCATTGGAAGAAAAACAGTAGTGACAAATGCATAATGGAGATCTCATGACTTAATACAAAGTCTAAACCATGTAGTGATAACTGGATTTTGGAGTCAGGCAGCTCAAGTTTGAGTCCCACTTTCACAATTTACCAATTGTGTGACTTTGGGAAAGTTATTCTAAGACTGTAATATTCAGTTTCCAAGTCCATAAAAATAATGCAATATATCTCCCTCTGAGATTTGTTGAAAGGGCAAAATTAAACAATGTTAGTAAAGCATCTAGCACAGTCCTGGGCAGGTAATTCCCCCAATAAGAGCATCTATTTTGATGGAGGGTTTTTTTTTCCCCTCTTGAAAATGTTAGTACTACAAAATGATCTCATAGTTTAAATGTTCTAATTAACAAATTAAGAATATGGTCTCTGTAAGCTCATTATTTTAATATTAGTACTGGGTGTTAATCATTCCCCAAACACCTAGTATGTGCCTCCACATATGTATTAATGAAAGAAGCATAATTAAAAAGGCAATTTGCAGTCAATTCTTATAATCACAGGTCTAACACTTTATCAATCTGGGTAATACTTTTGGATACAATGGAAGTTAAAGAATTGCAATCATGCTTTAATGGAGCTTTGATGGAGGATTTATCACATTACCTGCAACATATTTTAGACATTTAGGAAAGTTTGACTCTAAAGTGGAAATAATAGTTCCCTTGCTTGCCCAAATCCTCTGTTCTCTTGCCCGTAAATTTAGGCACCAACTACCTGTCACAGATGCCCCAAAAGAAGTCAAACAGAAAAACATGAGACATATACGAATCAAAAAAAAAAAAACACAGCACACAGTAAAGGCACAAATACAATCTGAGTGTTGACCAGATCAAATGCATTATCCTAGGTCCTATAAAGTACCCATAAAGAGACTGCCTAGAAGAAATATACCCTCTAGCAGCAGAGATATGACACATCAAAATAAAGAGGAAGAAATTACATCAGCATAAGCCCTTTAGAAAATGCTTCATGGAGAAGACTTTATAAGAGATTAAATATTAAATAAATTTAAAAAACTTGTAATAAGTAGATTTGTTCAAAAATATATGTCATATGTCTGTGTGTCTGGCATCATTTTTAAGGTTGAAGACTTAGTTGCAAAAAGTGTTTTTCAGAGGCAATGGCTTGTTTGTTTGCTAAGCATCAACTGAGTCAGCTGGGAGAGAAGAGCAGCCCGTGCAAGAATCAGAATCTTTCAAGATGTGAATATTTTATGTCAGTAGAATAACTCATTTGATAACATTATAATTGATATAATTCACATGTTTCTTACTATTTCACTGTCAGCATTTTGTATACAATTTGTCAAAATAAATGAGTAATAGATTACTCATTTAGCCTAAGAGCCTAACTTACCCTGTGACCCCTGTTGTTCTACGTAACTAGCCTGGATCATCATGAATTTCTGAGGGAAACAAGCATAGCATAATACATTAAGAATACAGTAATAAGAACCTTGACAGAGCCCTGTTACCATGGACAGGTACTTCCTACCTCAGTTGGAGTCATGAAATCTTATCTAATGTGGAGTCGATTGTGTATTTACACCAGTCAATTGTGTCTGCAGAGAGAGTCATTGGTGCTGCCCTCTTTTTTTCATCTTATCAGGCTCTCTCAATCTTAGGATACAAGTTTCTGTCAATATGTAAAGAGGCAAACTCACAATAACCCAAACGCAGCACAGGCATTAATTGACTGATCATCACTGGAACTGCAAATATCTTATTTTACAAATACTTTTCAATATATATATTTCTAGATATATTTTAGTCATTTTTACATAAGGTGATGTTTTAAAACTTCTAAATAATTAAAAATACATAATGAAATATTAGGCAAAACTACATCAAACTGCCAGTTCTGTAGATCAAAAACAGATGATTTCATATGGTCCAACCTAACAGACAGCTGGGAAAATATCATATGTAAATATCAAATGTAATATAAGATACACATATCCAGCTAACAGAAAAGTATGATTGAACCATGTACCAAAACTCATAAAACCTCTCAGCCAAACAGGTAAATTATCCTTACCTGTGCTCCTTTTTATGATCTTAGTCCCACCTCCCCACCATCCCAACACTGCCATCGAGGTAGCTACTACCTTAAAAAAATCGGTTATCTCTACAAGTTTTTTTTTATACTTTAGCATTTGTTTATACTTTATATTTAGTATTTTATATTTAGTTTCATATTTAGTATTTTTTTATACTTTAGTTTTTGTTTATACTTTATTCAAACAGTGCCATCACAACCATTCTTGTACAGTTTCCCTGAGCACACGCACATGAATTTTTCTAACATAATACCAAAGAGCAGAGTTGCTGTCTTATAGTGTATGTATATTTTGTGCATCTCTGAATACCACCAATGATTTTCTAATGTGGCTGTTCTTATTTACATATTTGGCCAGAGTTAAAAGGTAACATGGTTTCACATTTATACCAAGACATAATGATCAAACATTTTAATTGTTTCCAATCTGAAGGATATAAAATGGTCTGTCTTCATGTATTTCATCTTTATTTTCTTGTTTACTGCTAAAATAATTGTTAGGTATAAATGATACAGTTTCTAAAATTGAGCATAGGTTATAAATCTACTCTAGGCTTATGAACTATCTTGTCTGGAAGGCTATAAAAAGGAATCGCTTGATTGATTTTTGAATGAAAGACCTAGGAATCTCTTGGGAGACATAGGGAATTCCTGTGCAAAATCTTAGCATAAAGTCATTTGGATAATAGCTAAACAGAAAAGGTGAGTCTGGATATTGTTAAGGATCGAAGCCAATGTTGTCTACCATTTACTCCTCTGGATCTGCCTTGTGGACTCATAAATGAATCCTAGATAGAGAAAACAAGCATAGAAAAAAGTTTTTGTATGAATTTCTTTTGTTCAACTCTCTAAGACACTGGAAGATGAAGGCCACCATGCTTTGAAGTTTCCGTAAAAGGGTGTATTACAAGTGGCACACTCATAAGGTCTGCCATTTTCCTTCGCTCTCTAGCCCTAGAGCTGACCAAGGTTCTGGAGGACTTTGACCCCAACGATCCATTGGCATGCCTACTACTGAAGATGCAGGTTACCAAATATATGCCAAAGCTTCAAACAACATTCTTCCCACAGTTCTTCTGTTTCAGATGTGAGACTAGGTTGGCTTCTTCTCAGACGACCCTGTTTAGTGCATCAACCTCTCCCTTTCTCATCATTTAAAATAATATAAACTATACCCTTACAATATAAGATAAAATATAAAAATAGAAGGAAAAAGCATTGGGCATTATGTTCTCACATGCATTGTGATAATTTTTAATTTATGTACCTAAATAGAAAAGAGAGCAATTATATTGACTTGATTGCGATGGTTAATTTCAAAAGGTTTAAAGTACTAAGAAGAATATAAATAAGAGGGTAAATGGCAGAAGTTAACATTTTGAAATACTTCTTTCAAAATACTACTGTTCCTTGACAGTGCCACTGGTCACCCAAGCACACTGATGGAGATGTACAAGATGAGTGTGGTTTTCATTCCAGCTAACACAACATCCATTCTGTAGCTCATGAATCAAGGACTAATTTTGACTTTCAAGTCTTATTATTTAAAAAATACATTTTGTAAGGTAGTAGCTTCCATAGATTGTGATTCCTCTGATGGATCTGGGTAAAGTGAATTGAAAACCTACTGGAAAGGATTCATCATTTTACATGTCATCAAGAACATTCATGATTCATGACAAGAGGTCAAAATATCAACATTAACAGGAGTTTGGAAGAAGTTGATTCTAACCCTTATGGATGACTTTGAAGCCTTCATGACTTCCATGGAGAAAGTAGCTGCAGATTTAATGAAAGCAGCAAGAGAACTAGAACTAGAAATGGAGCTTGAAGATGTGTCTGAATTGCTGCAATCTCCTGATAAAACTTCAACAGAAGAGTAGCTTCTTATGGATGAACAAAGAAAGTAGTTTCTTGAGATGGAATCTACTCCTTGTGAAAAGACTGTAAACATTGTTAAAATGACAGGAAAGGATTTTGAATATTACATCAGCATAGTTAATAAAGCAGAATTTGAGAGTACTGACCACAATCTTGAAAGAAGCTCTATTATGGGTAAGAGGCTATCAAACAGCATCACATGCTATAGGGAACTCTTTCATGAAAAGAAATGTTCATAGATGTGGCAAATTGCACTGTTGGCTTATTTTAAGAACTTGCCACAGCCACCCCAGTTTCAGCAACTATCACCCTTAATCAGTCAGCAGTCATTAATATTGAGGCAAAATCCTCCATCAACAAAAGATTACACCTCACTGAAGGCTCAGATGATCATTGGCATTGTTTAGCAATAAAATATTTTTAAATTAAAGTATGCACATTTTTAGACGTAATGCTATTGCACTCTTAGTAGACTACAGTATACTGTAAACATAAATTTCACAGGCACTGGGATACCAAAAAATTCACTTGACTATTGCGATATTTGCTTCATTTCAGTGGTCTTGAACTGAACCTGCAATATCTCTGATGCATGCCTGTATTAAATTACTTTTCTTTGAAAGAAAGAATGGGAGATGAAAAAGAAGGAGAATTGTTTTTTATTTAAAAACAAAAACTATGAAAAATGTAAACACTTAAAAATATTTTTAATAGTAATATCTGCCACTTTGGGACATTTATGAGCCAAATATTAATGTGTGTTTCTATCTCTGTCAGTGTCTTCCTCTCATATACACACACGTAAAGCCCAGATGTTCAACCCTTATCTGCCTGTGAATGTAAAATAAGGTCTTTTGATTTCCCATTAGTGACTTTGAAACTCTGCCTATCAAATTATCTAGGTGTCTTGTCATCACCCAGGGTTCCCATCACAAATATCCTCAGGTTTGCTTTTATTTGTGGAGTTTGTTACTTAGTATTGATCTCAGCACTACATACACCCATCCTTTTCTCCTCTGTTCCACAGTGTTTGGGTAGACTTTTGTAAACTACATTTCTCCAGCTCCCCTGCCAGCTGTCTGGCTGCCCTGCAGCCTGTCTTAATAGGAGGGCCTGGTGCGTGATCACAAGCAAGAGAAATGATGAAGGCATATTTCTCTTCTCTCTGTCTCTCTCTCTCCCTCTGTTCTCTATTTTCATTTCTGTCTTGCTGCTGCTAGCAGGAGCTCTGGAAGTTATAGCAATTCCTTAGAAAACCAAGTCTTTGAATAGTGCCCCCTTCTCCACTATCTCAGAATGAGCTGTTTGCCCTGGGTCTTGGTATATCATCCCCTTTTTTGCTTGTTTGCTTATCTAGCTCTAGTAGTGTTTTCTGCCATTATTTGTTGCTGGATTACCTCACTTCTCCTTTTTACTTCCTTGGCCCTTCCAATACTTGTGTAACCAATTCCCTACATTTAATTCCTTCTGTTTGAAACGCTGAGTGTTTTATGTTTCTCTGATTGGACCTTGCCTGATGCACTTGTGTATTAAACAGTCCTCCTCAATCTTCCACTGGCTTGCCACGAATGTGGAAACTCAAAAACATCCTTTCACACAAGAATCTGCAAGTCCTTTGTCATATATATATGTATGTTAGACACACACACGTACACATGTTAAGGAACATTCTCGGAAAATCGTATCTTAGTGTAATTCTTTATGTAAAAATGTACACGTATAAATGTGTACACACAAACACAGATGTCCATGTGGATCAGCACACTAACAAAAATTATCTTCTGGTGGAGAGCATTAGCAGTTTTACTCTCATATTTTATATGAAATTGTATTAACCTGATCACTTTACAAAGCTACTTTTGTTTTTGTTTTGTTTTTAATGACCTCTCACAGTCGTGTCAAAGCTACTTTTATTTTGGAAAAAAAAAAACCCCTAAGAGTATATGCATATATATTAAAATATTTTATATTCATGAATTTGATTATATTAACTGGATATAACATGTAATAGAACTAATAGATGGGAAAATACCAGATGTAATGTAAAATAATGTGACTACAATATGCCTTTCTCAAAATAGAGACTTGATAAATGTTAAATTATTTTTTTGTTTAAAAGTCAATTATATTACATTATTTGTCACATTGTCATTTTTTAATTAAAGGATAAGCTCTCATAACTCTGACCTGATCAATTCTAATTTGAGTCATCCTTGCATCCATTAATCTGATACCAACCGAATTTACACAATAAATGTACAAAAGACTGAATTGAAAGAAAAGAAAGCACCAAATGTAAGATTGGTAATTATTTCTTCCAGGCACCTGTTTTTACTGTAACTGAACAGCAGGATACTACATGACTCAAAAGAATGTCTAAAAGGAGGAATAAAGCAATTTTCACAGAAAAGTTAAAGATTGAGTGACTCCATTTTGTTGGTCTGTGTTATAAACTTAATGCTATTTAAATGTATTTTTTATAGTGTGTTAATAACAGTAATAAAAAAGAAAAAATAACAACATACAGCTATGTTATAACAAGCAGATGGTGGCTGGAGATGGGCTGTTCTCCAAATGTTCCCATTCTTTTCCAATTTATGATCAGTAAAAGGAATAAACATTTGTGTTCCTCCAGTCTGCCATAATATTCCAACTAAAGTCATAGATCCTCAATGTTTTACCAGATGAAAAGTCCATACAATAATTATTTATCATTCTAAACTTGGAATTGCTAGTCCAAACCATGAGTGGTGATTTAGAAAGTTCGAGAACGTTATTTTGGGGATTATAGGCAATATTTTTGCCATAATTAGCATTCTTCCATTGGAGAGGATTATCCAATAATAATTTATCATCATAATTTAACAAAGACATACTTTACTCCCCCAAATTTTCTCCCATGGTAAGTTGTTTCAGTAAACAACATAATGGAAAATACCAGTCAAACATATTAATTTACATATTTGCAATCTTGTTTCTGGAGTATTTTTGGTGACACGGATTAGCATTGATCTTTAAAATCCAAGTGGGGACATCTTTAGGAAAATATACACCGTACATCAAATAGACTCACCTTAATCATAGGGATTCCACGATCTGTGCTTACCAGTTGGTCTTATGCCATACAACTCAACCTCTGTTCTAATTATTTTCACATCTAGGTTTATTACATTCTTGATATCCCATTTTATTAGGCTATTCCAAGAAAATTGTGGCATAGAAGAAATCGTCTTTCTCCATCAATTTATCATCATTTTGGAAAATGTACCTGAATTGTACATACCCTTTTTTGTCATTAATAGATAACCAAAGTCCTCATGCCCTTCTTTATTTTTTTCTAAGGAACCAATGCTGTTCACGGGGTCTTACATAATTTCACACTAAAGTATAAATGAGTGCTATACATACAAGTATTATAGATATAGATGCAATAAAACCTTAAGTCAGTCGCTTCTTCTATGTCTACTGCAACCGTCTCATCTCAAACCCTGAAAAGTTCTCATCTGGCCTCCTACAACAGCCTCTGAAATGATCTCCCTTTCTCCACAGCCTGGTACCCCTTTAATCCAAGCCAGAATACATTTGTGTAATATTTTTTAAAAAGATAATGTTTATACTGCTATTCCCTCTGCCTCAAAAAATTCCCCATTCAGTACTTGTTAACATCTATAAACTAACCCTTCTCTAATAATCTGACATTATCTCCTACTATACAACAACTCTTATATCTTATATTTAAACCTTACTAAATGACTAACAATTTCCATGCGCTTGACAGTGTTACACGCTGCTATGTTTTATTCAGGTTTTGTTTGTTTTTTCCTTTGCTTCTTTTGGCTGAAATGAGTTCCATGCTGATTCATCTGTTAAAATCCTATTGCTCTTCAAGATGTAACTCTATAAGCTCCTTTCTGAAGCTTATCTTGGTCCGTGTTTCAAAAAAATCATTCCCTCCTTGATTACCTTTATGTATACCTGTATTTGTCTCTTTCTCACATTAGACTGTAAGCCAAGGCCTTAAGGGCAGTAACTATGCATAAATCTTTGTCTTATTTGTCTTTCTATCTCCTACAACTAAGCATTGTAGGTGCTTTACACATGTGCGTTAGTTGAAAAAGCCGAAATAACATATTTGTAATTATTAAATTTCAAACATCATGAAACCAACAGAGAAAACATTTTTTGGGGGATGGAACTTACACACTTGAAGCTGTATATGTATACAGCTGCTTAATCATAAGGCTAATGTACAGATAATCCATATTCCTTACATGGATACTATAATAAACAATTGCTGGATACTTTCCCAACATATATTTTACTTCCTTCTCCCTGTATTAATAATTCTCTGATTTCCCTAGCTTTGTGGTTTGAATGGAATAATTCATGCCTATTTAATAAAGTAAGCTTTGTTTTCCTTGTTCATAAAAGAAAACTTCATTCCCAGCCACAGTGATTGGTTTAGATGAAATCACATGGCACAAGTCAAGCCAGTCAAAGCCAATGAAACTCAGTTCAGGGATTCAGGGTGAATTACCAGAGAAGAAAATTTGTGTTTCCTTGTAGATATGTAGACATAAGGAAAGACATATCCCAAGGAAGTAAACGCAATAATTCTGTGACATGGAGAAAAGAACATGCTTTGGAATAGAGTCAACTCTGAGAAATCAGAGCCAAATACAGGAATCTTGGTAATACAAACGAGCTTTGGATCAAGCTTTCTGTTCCCAGGAAGTTTATTATAAGCCAAATTTTTTTTATTTGTTTTATCATATTTTTATTTTTTGGAGAATCTTAGGTTTATAGAAAGATTACACTGAAAGTACAGTGAGATCCCATATACTTCCTCATCCCCTCAGTCCCAAATTTTCCTATTACTAACACCTTTCTTTAGTGTGGTACACTTGTTATAATTAGTGAACTAACATTGATGTGTTATTATTAACAGAAGTCCATAGTTTACATTAGGGCTCATTCTTTGTGTTGCATATTTCTAGTTTTTACAAATACATAATGCCATGTCCCTACCATTAGAGTATTTTTCACTACCATAAAAATCCTCTATGCTCCAACTATTGTTCACTCCTTTCTCCCTGCAAACCTCTGGCAAGTATTGATCTTCTTCTGTCTCCATAGATTTGCCTTTCTAGAATGTCATAAAGTTAAGATCAGATAAGATGTAGCTTTTTTCAGACTGGCTTTTTTCACTAGTCAGCATATATTAAAGTTTCTTCCATGTTTCTTAATGAATGAATAGCACATTTTATTTTAGAATTGAACAATATTTTATTGTTTGGATTTACCACCATTTGTTTATTCATTTCCCTATTGAAGGACAATTTGGTACTTCCAAATTACGGCATTATGAATTAAGCTCCCAAAAATGTATCTGAAGGTTTTTGTGTAGATTAAATTTTCAGCTCATTTGGATAAATATCTAGCAGTGCAACTGCTGAATCACATAGTAAACATATGTTTAGCATTGTAACAAAGCTGCCAAATTGTTTTCCAAAATTGCTGTGCAATTTTGCACTTCCACTAACAATGAATGAAATTTCAGGTTACTTCTTATCCTTGCCAACATTTGTTTCCTTTAGTTTTCAAGGCAGCTTTCATGGGATTTTTTGGTTACTTGTAACTGATCAAATCCTAAGCAGTAGAGTAATCCAGAAGTCTTAACTAAAAGTGGGAAAACATATAAGTGTAATATAAATACTTTGTAATATAAAGTATATATAAAGTATAATATAAATACTTTATAATATAAAGTATATGTAAAGTATAATATAAAGTCCATGGCATCTGGATTAGAATTCTAGTTCTTTTATTTATTAAATGTAGGATTTTAACAAGTTGGTTAGCCTCTCTCAATCCTGGTTTTCTTAGGGGTATACAAAATAGGAGGAATTATTCTTCCCAACACTACCATAAACCCTAACACAAATGACAAACTAATAATCAGTGTATTAAAAAAGAAAGTCAGCTGTTAGATCACACTGGAAATTAGAAAAAATGTAAAAGAGGAGAAACAGAGGTGTATTTTTAATCTTTCTTTTGAATAAAACTCAGGTCAATTTAATTTCATCTTTACATTCTTTGTGTGTATCAAAAATATTTGAAAGAAAACTAAGCCACAAGTCTCAGAATTAATCTCTCTTTCAAAGCAGCAGATCTGAACTCTAGGACTTGTTAGTTAGCCTCTACCCTATTCACTCCCAAGCACTTAATGCACCATGTAATTAAGCATAAAAATACCAGTTTTGTGCCCCTACACGTTGATACTTAAACAGTAGCGTAATCACTTTTAAATGAAGAAACATAAAGTGAAAGTAAGATAATGCTTAAATGTTTTTTACAAAATGAATTTCCTCTGCCCAATACAGAAATCCACGAAGAGATATTTTACTCTTTCCTCAATATTTTCTGTTCATCTCTTCCCATGCTTGTGTAAATATGTTCTTCCTTTTCAATCGTTTTATTCTTCAGAAAATAGATCTTCATTCAAATAATCTCTTGGCTCTGTCATAGAGCCCCTATCCTCAAAGTTTTCTTGTATGTTCTCTTACATTTCTTAGGCCAAATATAAAAGTAATGTGAATAAAGCATTATAATATTTTAATATGTATCCCAATTTTTATTTTGCCTGAGGATGGTCTTTAGCAGACAAGTCAATCAAAATTCAACTATCTAGTATGTGGCTCTTTTTGCTAAGTATATTGTAGGAATTCCTGGGAAACTACAAAGAATTGTACAAGTGAAAAATAACTAGCTTTCTTTCTCCACCATTTTTAGAGTTTATTTTTTCTTAAGAATTCCATAAGCCCCAGTAAATTCTTTAGACTAACCCAGATAATTATTGATTTCTCAGGTTTTCCTATTTCTAAAAAGCTTATTTTTCCTTTTTTTGTTTTTTCTTTTTTTTCTGTGCTAAACATTAGTTGCTTATTTATGACAATTAATAAAGTTTATAATTATAAAATTTGGTCAAAATCTAGATTCTAAAAGCTACACAATAACAATAAAACATGACACAACAATAAATCATTTCACTTTGATAATTTATAGGTTGTGCTCATCTAAGCAACTAATACATGTATTGAAATGCATCAACAAGTAGCCAGGCACAGTGGCTCACCCCTGTAATCCCAGCACTTTGGGAGGACGAGGTGGGTGGATCACGAGGTCAGGTGATCGAGACCATCCTAGCCAACATGGTGGAACCCCGTTTCTACTAAAAATACAAAAATTAGCTGGGTATGGTGGCACATGCCTGCAATCCCAGATATTTAGGAGGCTGAGGCAGGAGAATCACTTGAACCCAGCAGGCAGAAGCTGCAGTGAGCGGAGATCGCCTGTCACTGCACTCCAGACTGGGTGACAGAGCGAGACCCCATTTCCAAAAAAAAAAAAAAAGAAATGCATCAACAAATAGTGACTACCCAAGATGTGCCAGAAACTGCTGTGTTAGATATGAGAGGAACCAAGTCAAGTGGAGCCTATTTTCTCTCTTTTTTTTGGTTTGTTGTTGTTGTCGTTGTTGTTGTTGTTCTTGTTGAGATGGAGTCTCTCTCTGTTGCCCAGGCTGAAGTGCATGCAGGGGCGCGATCTCGGCTCACTGCAACCTCCGCCCCCTGGGTTCAAGCGATTCTCCTGCTGGAAGAGTAGCTGGAATTACAGGCGTGCGCCATTACGCCCAGCTAATTTTTGTATCAATTTAGTAAAGACGGGGTTTCACCATGTTGGTCAAGCTGGTCTCGAACTCCTAACCTTGTGATTTGCCTGACTCAGCTTCCCAAAGTGCTGGGATTACAGGAGTAAGCCACCACACCCAGCCTAAGTGGAGCCTATTTTCTCAAGAAGCTTAGAGTCTAGTAGAATGTGATGGGAATATAAACAAGCACAATGATGTGTTATGTAGACTAATTCAGTCTCCTATGGCTCCTATGGCTAATAGGAGAAGTATAAGCCAAAGAACAATCAGTTAAACCAAAGATTAACAACAGCAGTAAGTCAGGTTATTGCTGAAAAGACAAAGAGGCCAGAATTGTCTAGCAGAAACTGAAATTATGGCAAACCAGCTAAATGAGAGCTGGAGCCATGAAAGTGACAGAGGTCCTGCAGGAAAAAAAGTCTGTGGAAGAGAAAGGGAAAATACATTGGCTTTCTCGATCTTTCCTTTTGAATCATCAGCCAGTGTGTTGTGCTTACAAATTGTACAAAATCCAACTTCAAACTGACTAACATGAGAGCTTGAGAAATCTACCCCACAGCAGTCAAGCTCCCAACAACACAGAGCAGTACAGGAGAAAGACACAAAATAAGTCAGAGGGCCAACAGGCTGGACATTTCATATGTATTATAATAAAATCTGAGCAAAGTAAGATGAGGGCATAAGAGAATTGATTAATTTAGCCAGGCGTGGGGTGGCTCACGCCTATAATCCCAGCACTTTGGGAGGCTGAGGCAGGTGGATCACGAGGTCAGTAGATCGAGACCATCCTGGCTAGCACAGTGAAACCCCATCTCTACTAAAAATGCAAAACATTAGCCAAGCGTGGTGGTGGGAGCCTGTAGTCCCAGCTACTAGGGAGGCTGAGGCAAGAGAATTGCTTGAACCCGGGAGGCGGAGGCTGCAGTGAGCCAAGTTCGTGCCACTGCACTCCAGCCTGAGCGACAGACAGAGCAACATTCCACCTCAAAAAAAAAAAAAAAAAAAAAAAAAGAAAAGAAAAGAAAAGAATTGATTAATTCTGGGGTGAAAAATGAGAAGCATCCATAAATTCCTTATGGTAATATAAAAGACAGGGAAAGAAGGAAAGAAAGAGAGTGGGGTAGGGAGAGGTAGACAAAGAAGAGTCAAAAATTAAAGCCATTTTATCTTCAGCCTTATTTTCCAAAAGAAAAAGTGGTTACAACTTATTGTCTACTTTCTGTTAGTAACAAAAGAAACATTTCAGATAGTAAGATGTAAATTGGTGCAGATAAAACATTTCTATAAGGGTGGCAGTTCACCACTACTAGCAGAAGAATGCCACTGTCATACAGAATCTTTTCTATTCAGATTCAGTGTCCTAATTGCCTTGACTGAAGATAGGACGCTAAGAGCCTAAATCATAACAGGAGAATTTAAATATTTACCTTTCAGGCTTCAAGGGACTCCAAAATTGGTAGTGATCAACAACTAAAACAGAAATTTTCCATTTAAGTATTTATTATAGCATTCTAAGTTCAACCCTAAAAGAAACTCCAGTGTTGAATCTTTTACATATCATAATTTATTTCATTCCCAAAGGCTGGCAGGAATCAATAAAACAAGAAAAGTGTTGGGGGGCATGAGATGTAGTAGAAACTAAATGAAGCAGAGTCCAAAAGCTTACAAAACCACAATGAAACAAGATCGCTAAAAGTCTGAGCCTATTCAGCACAATGCACAATAGCCAAGAATAAATTGAGAATCAATAACCTCAAATGCTGAAATTGCCTACGAACTTTGAACATTGATATTTATCTTTTCTTTTTAAAGCAATGCATAACAGGGTCATGGAGTCTTACGAAAACCACAACATAGGAAATTTTATTTCCCCAGATGACCTCATGAATCTTATTTTGCCTTATGCCACAAACATTGCATGGCCATATACATTTCTTGATGTGAGAAATATGCCCCTGAAAAGGCTGGAACTAAAGGCTGTAGCAAACTTATAATTCTATGCGTGTTTAATTTCATTTATGTATTCCAATTTTTTTTCAAAATGTGCCTGTTAGCAATAGAAGAAAACACAAATCGGTACTTTCGATCTCCCAAATCTACTGCTGTGCTTTCCTGTGTTTGCCTTCTAGCAGGAAAAAAATACCTCCAAATTCTCAAAAAACTAATGAATCATTAAAAATACAGTTTACTTGAAGCCAACAGAACTTTTACTAAGAAAAGAAAACCATTCCATGATTTAATCCTAAATCTCTGGATTTCAATATTGCCTGCTTTGAATTTAAGTTGTCTTTCAAAATTGTCAAAAGCTGTAAAGTTTCTCTGATGGCCCCAACGACCATTTAGAAAGTATTTTCCCTATTCCGTGAACAGGAAATAGCATATTGATATTATCACTGTGTCTGCAAATAGAATAACTCCAGGACTATCTTTGGGGGATAGGGAAGGCGTGTCAGGGAAGTGCCTGCCTTGATTAGACTCCATTCTTATTCAGCAGTTGCTCAAGAAAAAATTGAAGATATTTCTAAGATTATTCTGCACACCTTAGAGTAGGTGAAAAAATATAAGAGAAGCTTTTGCTAAGGATCCTGTTTCTCTAAAACTCAGAAATGAGGTTCACTATAGACAAGCATTCTGCTTCTACAAGACAGAATAATTGTAATGTTCTTAGTTTAGAGGGCGTGTGGTTGCATATTTGACTGACCATTCCAATCTACTTTATACCAGCATGGTCCCTGTGATTCAGATGCCTTGCCAGAGTGCTACTGGAGGCTTAAAAAACATCAGAGAGAAGAAGTTCCAAGCTTTCTCAGAGCCCCTTCCTTTCAGGACACTCATCATTCAAATTTGTATTGGTTTTCACCCAAAGAGCTTACCAATTTCTGTGGAAAACACAGATACTATGGAAAGATGTAGGAAGAGAAGAGGACAGAATTTGAAAAGGTCATCTGTTTGAATCCTTCAGATTGTTGAATGTCCAAGTCATTCAGAACAAATACCTAGTTTCTTGAAGACATCAGGGAGGGAAGGAATGGAGAGAAAGGATAGACTTATTGAGTGTCTAACGAATGTAATCTCAACATCTGCCCTATCCCATGATACTATATTCCATCGCCTTCATATTAAAAAATGTATTCCTTGTGCTTAGCTGTAATCTTTCTTCCTTAATTTTTACTAACTTTTATTGTGCTTTTGTTGTCCAGAATCATAAAGAATAGCTGTTCAGCAAACCTCCTCAGTTTACTATATTTGTACAGATAAAGATCATAATCAAAACACCCTTTGGACTTTCCTAAGTTCACCACTCAGTCTCCTTAGTCATTCTTAATATATTTTTACTATTTTAAGCATCTTGTGATTTTCCATTTCTGCTCACCCTTTTTTAATACTGTAAAATTAAATTAAAAGATTACCTTAGAGCCTATCTATTGTATTCTTTTTTCTACATAAAATCAGGTAGCCTTATTTCCACAATGTCATTAAGCTGACTCATTCAGAGTCTACTCAACCAAGCTCCAGATACTTTTCTTTTTTGTTTTTATGCACAGATAGTCCTTCCCTTGAACTTTGTTTATAATGTTTACATTTTGTCCCTAAGCAAACTGAGCTATATTGTGGTTACAGCCAGGGGATGTAAGGAATTAAAGATAACAGATTTTAGAAAATCACCTTAAGACTCTACACTAGTTTCCTCTTGCACCAAATTTTAAGAGCAAGTTTCAAAACTTTTTGTAATCAATTTTAATAAACTTGCCCAGTTTTTTTGTTTGTTTTAATGTCTCACTGATAAAAGGCAAAATTTTAACATAGTCAACAAATTACCCAGCTGAGAGCTTAGTTCCTTAGAGAAAATATGACACATACAGGAAATTATACTTTAAGATAAAGAGGATTCACTAAAAATAAATGAATTAAAAAAGAGTTGGTTGATCAAAATTCATATCATGAATACAATCTGGAAATGTTACAGCAATCAAACTAAACTTTAGTATTTGGATGCCCAAAAAAAAAAAAAAAAAGAGAGAGAGAGAGAGAACTAGCTCATCTTAGCTGCTAGGTAGTTTTCAATGTCAGCATATGGGAATGTGTCTATATCCAAGATAGAGATGATAAAATACTCAGCCTTAGATCAAAACTAAATGGATATCTTCTTGGGAGCCTGCATGTGCCTCAATGAAATCTAGTCTTTCTGAGATATGTATCAATTTACAAGTGTACATCCAATTTTTAAAGTTAGAAAATCATAATTATATTAATTTAAAATGACAGCCATTATTTTTACCTATTTGGATTATTTCCAGCTTGCAAACTAAGACATCACTCAACTTTTTATCATAAAACCAAAAATATATAGACTTTTCACAGATTGTTTGGGGTGTATTGGTACCTCACTCAGCAAACTGCAGGACCTCAAACTTTCCTCTTCCTTTGACACCTGCATTCATTTAGTCTCAAAAGATAGCTCAAAACTTCAGACATTTTTGAATCAGACTCTTCCTTCATTCCACATGGTTGATTATCATCAAGACCTGTCAAAGTTTAACTTGAACTGTTTCTTATTCAATACTTCCTCTTTTCTCCAACAGCCAGTACATATGCTGTACCTTCCTCATCTTAATAGTCTGCCAGTTATTTTCAACCATTCTCAGGTGAATTTCATGACATTGGATGATCTTCTTTTTCTACGAGATGCATATAGCTTAAATATTTCTTTCCTAGCTTCACTTTTTGTTCTAAATCTTTTCGACTTCTTTATTATTTAGGACATTGGTTACAAATTATAGAAAACTCAATAATGTAAAAAAATTAGTCACATGACCACACACAGCCACTAGGAAGGCTGGAACATGTTGTGTACATGGGCATCCATGAACATAGCTAAAACCAGAGTCAGACTGCACACCACTAAAAAGAAGGAGAGACTGGATACTACTAACAATTAGCAGTCTCTGCGTAGCACCACAAAAATACTTTGTATTTTTTACATGTCCCTGGTAAAAGCATTGTTAGATAGAAAGAATTATAGTATGATTAGTTCAAAACTTAAAACAAGAATAAACTATCCCCTGGCAAGGCTTAAAATTCATCCAAGATGCCCCCTACTCAGGCTTTGGAGGAAAAAAAAAAATTTAAGTGATTGACTATTAGCAATTCTGGCCCTCAATTTCTATTCAATAAGAGTAGTTCTGCTTTTTTACATATATAAATATATGCATAGGTAATATATATGTAAAATATGTGCATATATGTATAAATACATGATAAATATATGTATAAATATATAAATATATGCATAGGTAATATATATGTAAAATATGTGCATATATGTAAATATATTTTTTATTCTATACTATACAGGTTAATCATAGCCATTTTCTCATCTTG
Organism: Chlorocebus sabaeus; assembly: GCF_047675955.1. Lineage (NCBI taxonomy): Eukaryota > Metazoa > Chordata > Mammalia > Primates > Cercopithecidae > Chlorocebus > Chlorocebus sabaeus. The sequence continues at coordinate 118,991,742 of NC_132911.1, forward strand.
GGATAAATATTCCTCTTGACAAGTTAATCTCCATTACTTGAATAATTATTTTTTAATGTCAAATTGTACTGAAAGCAGAAGATTAAAACATTTCTTAGATATTATTGTGTAAGAAAGAAATAAACTGAAAAACAAAATGGCCTGCTATGTATGCAAAACAAATTTTCTTAGAGAAGAATGTGATTTACAGATAGGTACACTAGAATGATAGGAAAGGGCAACTTTGGTCTGCACTTAATGTTAGATGCCAATATTTTTACCTTCCAGAAGAGTATTTATGACTTCCTATCAAGGCTTACAGTACCGTAGGGATAAAGAATGGTATTCTTTGAATTCCTTAAGCTTTCTCCACACCCATCCACTTAGTTTTTACTCTTGTCTACTACATGTTTCTTGGTATTTAGAATCTCAGAATATTTTCAATAGACAGAAATCTGACCTCTGAGGTCTAACCCACAGTTGTAATTTCAATTTTGAGTGAACACCCACTCAATCCCTAAGACAGTAATCCCTGACAAAGCTTTAACACATAGGGTGAAATCTCCCAAGGCTAGAACTTTTTCTTGGCAGAAAAACAACAAGGAGATGGAATATGCTTTTTAAAAAAGGACCTATTGTTTTAATTTGTACACATTAAAGTCATCTTTTCAAAGTGCTTCTTAAAAGTTCAGCCTGCAATGTCCAAAGGATAAAAAGTAGATGTCCCTATGAGATTTTGCTACAATTAAATTTATTAAAGGGTTTTGTGCGGTTTATACCTTCAGAAACAGCCAAAAGACCCCAGTACTCATATTCACAGCCTGCCTCCAATGACTTTAATTTTCCATTTTCTCTCTCAGAATTTAGGTGGAAAATCTGCATCTCTATAGTATCTTCACTCATTCTTCTTCTAATTTTACTTCTTCATTTGTGTTTACCCAGGTTTCCCATTCTCAAAATTTCTATTAGTCCTAATTGTATTTCTTCTACATTTTATCAAAGCACCCATTAAATTCTAGACACGAAAAACATTATAAATCAACCATCTATTTCTTCTAGCTATATTGTCTCACATGTTAACACCATGTGAGGTCACAAGGCATTTCTTCTAGACAAATCCAGGACCCATTTCTCTATACTAACCTTTATTTTATTTGTTCTAGTTTTTCTAATTTGGGGCTTCCATAATAATAATTTACTCTCTTACTCAATGTAGTTCCTCATTACTCATTTCTTAACTCTCATTCCCAAATCTGTAAGTGGGTTGTCTTTTTAGTTTAAAAATGTTTGGAAATGTATTACATAGTGTGGCTAATTTAGGCAACATATTGAATTTATTTGGCTACCTCCAAAGAAAACTATTTCTTTTTAGTAAACTGCCTATATTTGTCAATGTTTCTACTCTTCTCAAATAATGAAGAGGTAAAACAATAGCTAGGGCAGAGTCTCAAGAGCTGAGGACATTTTATAATGGCTAAGCATCCTGGCATCCCTAGGTAATCAACATCAAAAATGAGGTGGGTGGGGTTGGTTTCAAAAACCTTTACTCTTCTGTAATCTTGCTTCTCCTTGCCCAAGACCCAACCTCTCAACCTTTTCACATGGTCCAAAGGTATATGAATCGGAGCAGTTCAAAAGTAGTGAAACTAATTAAATACCCAAATAACATTTCAAAGAGTTGAGATCAAAGATATGGAACTACTATTGCTAGAAAAGATAGTTTTTCCTTTTTACAAAGGGCAAATAAATTATGCAAAGTACAGTTGAGGCATCTGAGCTTGTTATAAATAAAAATATTTAGGGATAATAAAAAGATTAATTGGCAAGTTAACCGTGTGAAATGATTTGGAAAATTCTGGAAATTTTGTTTAAGAGTGATTATATTTAATGTCTGGCATACTTTTAAGAGTATAAAAGCACATTATTAATAATTATGATGAAATGGCAGGTGTAAATTGTGACTGCCCCAAAACAAATTAAGACATATCATCATCCTTTAAAAATTACAAATAAACTTCATACACTTAGATATAAATTAGTCCCATAATTCCACAACTATTTTTTAATAAAAATGTTGACAGGAGGCCGGGCACAGTGGCTCATGCCTATAATCCTCGCAATTTGGAAGGCCAAGGACGACAGATCGCTTGAGCGCGGGAGTTCAAGACCAGCCTCGGCAACATGACGAAATCCTGACTCTACAAAAAATAAAAATAAAAGGCTGACAGATTCCCCCCCAGATGCTATAAACAAACTAGAAAGAAACAAATAAAGATAAATTACAAGGGGACTAAGTGTCTACAAAAAGCATGAAAACCCGGACAGAAGCACTACCCCTATTTTTAAAGAATAAACTAGCAGTATCCTAGAATAGAAAAGACAAATGAACAACTGGATAAAATAACTATCTTAATTTCTCATTCAATTCAAAAGAAAAATTGGAGTTAAGTTTAAACAAGTTATATTTCAAGTTAATATTTTTAAATTAAAAATAAAAGGAGTTGATCATCTAAGAGTAATAGTTATCTGTATGATAGTTTATCATTAGCAATGATCAAAACTTTATGGCATGGACCCTAAGCAAAAGAGACTCAGGTATCACATCAACTATTTCATACTGGTTAAATTTACATACTTCTATATGAACACACACATAATTTATCAACAGGCTTAAGGAATTTTTCCTATAAACTAAAAGAGAGAAGAATAGATAAAGAGAGAAAATGCTTCTTATAAATATTTACAACCAAAAGCACTTATTTGATGACTATTTTGACATGACAATTGACTAGAATTTGTCCTCAGAATACTTAGGTGTAATTCTTTGGAACAAACAACAGCAATGTTCCTCTATAAAGACAGGCCTATAAAGGTTGTAAGAATCATAGAATTCTAGAATAATGAGAATAATGGCTTTTAAATCTGTAAATATAATAAATCAAGAAAACATTTAACTATATTAAACTATATTTGGATCATTAATAAAGTAATATTTTTAATATAATGTACTACTCATAATATTTTTTCTATTTTGAAAGGCTTATAAAATAAAACTATATTAGTAATTTTATTATTATTGGAACAAAAATCAAATATTTAAAATGGCACTCTTACAAGTTATTTCTACTTTCAAGACTCTGCCCCAGTTTAAATAGTCTCCCCTGTGTTTAGCAAACAATAGGCAAGTATTTCATTAGATGATAAACAAATTAACATTTATGAAAAGAACATTTCTAAATCTGTTTAGGTTCCCTATATCTCCCAACTTAATTATTAGAACTAAGCAAAACTAAAGTGTCCCTTATTTTATACTGTAAATGCCTTTCAGCAAACACTGAATTCAAAGTTTACTACAAAAAATTGCAGATTTTTCTTTTCACACAGATAAGGCCAGAGTGTCTTATTTTTCACTGAAATAAGGAAACAAAACAAGTCCCATTTTCTTTATCATAATCAGTATGAATCAGTGAAGTCATTACTTCCTTAACCAGAAAAGAAAAAAAAATCACAAATCAACTCTAACAGAAAGTAGGGTAGAGCTATGGAGTTGCATGTTTTTCCTAAAGATCAATACACCGACGACAAGGTCTAAATGCAGATTTTCTTTTTCTGAATCCCTATGATGTTGAAATCAAATACAAGCCATTTCATGATGTTTTAATGCAAACAAATTAGCTACAATTTTTTGTTGTTGTTTTTTTTAATGCAAGTAATTGGATTTAGGAGCTTGAGAAATAAAAATCATTTTTCATATTTTGTTTTGACTTGTTTCCATATTAACAGCTATCTTTATTTTGTGTTTCCACAGCTCTGAGATGCATAGGAATGAGAAGCCTCCTCTTTTCACGCTTCCCTGCTCTGGTTTGTTTAAAGCTTCCCTCATCATCTACTACTAACAAAACTGTGGTAAGGACAGCCACTATTTGGTGGGACTATTAATTTGTTTGAGGCTATAATTTTTGTTCCAGTAACTAACACTTCATTAAGTTGAAAATCTTTCATTATGAAAGGAAATATTCACAAAGAATTTAACCAATGAATGGAAAATTACTGTTTCCAAGCGGTTTGATTCAGACTAAATGTAGAACTTATTAATGAAATTGGTTTATGTTTTGGATTTCTTAAATTTTTTAATCATAGGAGAATGAAGACGGAAGTTATTTTTGTAAGCTTTTAAGTTTACCACAGAGAAGCACAAATGGCATATAAAAATACTTAATTACTCTTTAAAATATCTTAGCTTCTATTTCACTGGAACTGAATGCAAACATATGCTTTGTTTTCTTTTCTTTCTTTCTTTTTTTTTTTTTTTTTTTTGTTTAAGTATTATATCCTGGATTTTATGCTCCCATTTAAGCATAGAAATTCAGCCTTCTTTCATGTCATTCATCCGTTCAACAACTATTTACTAAACACACACTTTGGTCAAAGCATTGAACTAGAAATATTAAGGTAAAAAAAATTAACATCCATTCTTCCCCGGGGAACTAATATTTTAAGACGTGATAGAGAAATTACATCAGTCAAGGTTATTTTATTCCAATCATTGTAAGTGGCATGAAAGTGAAGCATTCAGTGCTAAGAACGCTTCTCCATAGAAATATCACTTAAATATATAACTGGAGAATGAATAAGTCTGGCTTAGGTGAAGGAGGAGGAATAAAAAAGATAGTTAATAAGCATAGATACCCTGAGGAGAGAAATAGCATGACTTATTTGTGAAATTTGGAGAAAAAAAGAAGAAGAAGAAAGCTACTGAAGCTAGAACACAAACAACCAAGTGGGACTGAGTGTTGACTCTAGAATAGGAGGTCTAGAGTCAAACCTCAGCTCAATAATCACTTCCAGGTTATGTGATCTTGAGCAACTTCAATTTTCTCATTTATCGGAAGGGATAATAATATCAACTCTGTCATTGTTATAAGGATTAAAGAGCTAACATACTTAAAACCTGAGGATGGTGTCAGGCCCATAGGAAATACTGCGGAAATGTTAGCCCTTTTATTATAAGGTTGACATAATCCAAATGAGAATCTAAATATATATGTTATTTATTGCACACTTTCTTCTCTAAACTATATCCTCAGGTACAGAATAGCATAAATAGGATGAGAAAAGGAATCTTTGTTTATCACAGCAGATGTTGAACACTTTAAAGAGACGGGCATCACCGCCGAAGCACTTGCATATATTTTCAAAATGCCCTTTGCAATAATCTCTCAAACTGCACTTCTAGGAAATTCAGCTTTTGTTTTTGTTGTGGTGGTCATCATTATCGTTGTTATTAGTAGTTTTAGTTTTGCTTTAACAATGTTAAATCTTTGTTTTGTTTTCTCTATCTACAATGTCCAGAATTAAGGTTTACTATTATTGCCAGACTCTTGTACAGTAATAATTCTTTTAAATTAAATGTAGTCATATGGTGTGAACATAAGTTTTATTAAAAAAGAATAACACTACATAAACATATGCATGTTTTTGAATCAAATTATAAGCTTTAAGCTTCAGTGTTGATTTTTACGGTTTTTCTTCTTTCCTCCCTGCTTTCCTTCTTTATGTTCTTCCTTCCATTCCTCCTATTTAATATCTACTATTTTATTCATTCCTTACTATGTAGAAAACATAAGCCATACCCCTCCTGTTTCTTTTGTGGTTTTTGGCCATTCAAATGTAATTAGACTTATTTTGTTGATCAGTTATTTTTTTCTTTCTTGTTTGTCTATGAAGACCGTAACATTTAGGGCCTTTCAAATGTAGAAGGATTAGCAAAGTCTTTCATTTTAATGTCATTTGTTACACACAGGAGATGATTCCAGCTCTGTTCTCTGACCTAAGGTCACAAAATTTTCACATATAGCCTATAAATGTAGAATTTACTATAGAGACCAGCAAACTGACTGATAGTGATGTTCTTAGTCCAAGTACTTATCTGACATTCCTAGTGCAACAGAAATTCAGACTCTGGACAAATCCCTCTATGCTTTCTTGGAAAGATTCCCAGCTTTACTGATGTTCACTCAGGAAGAGACTCAGGATTTTTCTAAATTTATCTGAAAATGAAACCACTCAGGGGAGTGACTACAATCCATTTATAGTCTGGTTCTACATGAACATCTATCTTGAAATTTGCCTACAATTATGAAAGACCAAAAGTATTCACTCCTGAAGCCCAAACTAATACTTGTCTCATTTGGTTTCCAAATTCTGTGTTAGGGCTTTCATTAAAGGCTTCCAAAACCCTATAGTTCCTCAGTTATCTTAATTTTGAATATGAGTTGCTTTTATAAATTATAGGAAACATCATGTACTATCTCACTCCTAAGTTTGTTCTAAATTTGTTTCTGATTATAAAATAATAGATAATTATTAAAAAATTAAGAAATCATAGTAACACACATCCATCATAATCCATTTTTAGGTTGATTCACTGTGAATGTTTCAGCCTATTTTTTGTTTGTTTCTAAAATAATTTAAATACAAGTGATTTTTTTATGTAAACACCAGAAAAATAGTATTTATTCATTCAAAATTAAACCTACCATCTATATTCACCTACCCTCCCCAATAGAACATACTGATTTTTCTTAATCTTTGTAGCATTTTAAAATGTAAAGGAAGAGAGTTTCCCTTACAGATGCTACCATTTCTGAGGCAATGCATTTTTCTACTTTGAAAAAGTACAGTGAGAAAGCTACACATTAAAATCAATAACCCTCTTTAGACAGTTAGTAGGAGAGAAAGATGCCTCAAGCTGAACAAAGAAACAAGGTAGTATTTTTTTCTGGATTGCTGCATTTAAAACAAACAAACAAACCAAAAACAAACAAACAAACAAAAAAACATAAAAAGAAGTCAATAAGCTCCCCTTGACGTTTTACTCTCCTTGATGTTTTACTCTGCCAAGAAATTTTGCCATCTTGGTTAAATTATATGTCATTATCCGGTGTTTTTTTAAGTAAAATTGCACACCAAGTAATTGTGGTTAAATGTGGATCCATCTATTCAGAGATTTTTATAAACACCTACAAATACCTGAAGTACATTAACTGTGAATTTCTGCTTGTCACATATGGAAATATGATCACATCCAGATAAAGGCTAATGTCTCATTTTTAAAATGCACAATCGATTTCATCATTAGGGGCTATGTCTACAAAAAGCACAGCTAAATAAAAAGAATGAAAAGATTTTTGGGGTTATTTAGTAATTTTTGAACTGCTCTGATTTATTCATAGGAAGAGCAAATTTTGTAAAAACAAAGTCCAGAGTCAAGAAATCATATTTTACATCTTTTTCTGTCCTTTATCTTAGGTTAACCAGAGGCAGAAATAATTGCTTAAAAAAGAAAAGTTTTTATTTTTGTCTTCTTCCCTTGATGTCCTTGGATCATAAAGTAGATACACAGTGGGATATTGCAATTACTCTAAGTAGTTATTGAAACCTAATGATTCTACAGCCTTGACAATTATTGGTCAAAATCTTGAATATGTTTAGGACCTCAATTTACATGTGATTTCTGCTTTAGTACCAGGAGAATTATAGCCAAAGAGTTAATATTGTCAGTATATTTGCTAGACATCACACTGGGCTATCAATTGTTCTAGCCAGGTTCCAAATTATGGAATGCAACTTGAGGTGGGTGTAGGAGACAGCTGCCATTAAAAGGTAGACAGGGAAAAATCCACTGAAATAAGTCACATCTTGCATATCTTTTCCTATGGGACTAGCATTTTGACCATATTGCTTGGGTTCTCTAACACCTACTGCCTTCTTCATCTTATCTTCATGTGAAATAATAATCTTCATATTTTCATCATGTAGACCAGCGCTCTACACATTTGGGTGTGTGGTACAAAATCACTCATTTAGGAATGAAGAGGAAATAGTAAAACTTCTATTTATATTGATCTTTGTCTAAAAACTTAAAAAAAAAAAAGCCTTTTAATATTTACTATGTGGATTGACATTGGCACAAGTATGTAAAATGTAAATAAATACACATTTATGAGAAATATATGCCTTAGCTTTTTTACTATAGAGGCAAAAATTAAGGTGTGAGAGCATTCATCTCTACTGGTAACTAATACAGCCTGGTTAAAAATGCGCTTGGGAAAATGAGCAAAAACTCTCCCTGCCCCAGTCCCACTAGCCTTCCACAAAGAAGGAAGTTTGTTTCTAGTGGACTGCTCATAAAACAAGGCACGCTTCTGTAAGGGGCTTCTCATAAGAAAGAGTAGTTTTTGCTTGAGTGAGGAGTTTTCTGGCTGTGTTTCTGCAAGGAATTTATGATAGTCGCCAAAACAACCCCACCTCCTAGGACTCATGATTTTGTGTAGTCTCCCTTCTACATAGAAAAGGGCTGACCTGTGCATGGCATAGGGTATTGAATAAATCATACTGCACAACTTCCAAAGGGTAATGAAAGACATAGTGATTTCCATTTTGCTCCCTTGGATCATTTTCTTTGGGAAAGCTAGTTGCCATGTTACAAATATGCTCCAGTAGCCCTGGTGTCAGGAACTAAGACTTCCTGGAACATCCAGCAAGGAACTGAGACTACCCAGCCATAGCAAGCCAGCAACTGACACCTCCTCCCAACAGCTCTGTGAGTGAGGCATCTTGGAAGCAAATCCACCAGCCTTGGTCAGATCTTCTGATGACTGTGGATCGGGCCAGCGGCTTGACTACAGCTTTAAGAAATTCACTGAACCAGCCCATCTGGCTTAACTACTCCTGAATTACTGACCCGCAGACACTCTAAGCTAATGTAAGTTTACTGCTTTTATCTGCTAAGTTTTGGGGTAATTTGTTACTATGCAATATATAATTAATACATTTTGCTCCATAAATGCTACTCAGACACAGAATTTGAATACAAATGCTAAAACACTGGACATACCTAATTAAAATAATCAAAAAAATAAATATTCTCCTCTGACACTAAACATTGTGATGTCCCTAAAAAGTTGAGAAGGAAAACTGATGAGATGATTCTATCTATTTATTACTATGGGATCTCAAAGAACAGAAGACAAATGATCAAAGTACATTTAATATTTAGTCACTTTCTGAAATTTTGCCAAAATCTTTAGTTAATAAAATTCTTCCTAATTCTAATGTCTCACAAAGGCATATAATATACCAGTTTTGCTCTATTAGTCAGTGAGAATAATAGGATTTCATTTCTACTTCTCCAAAAGCTATGCACACTGCCAATTTTTCACATTTTAATCTCTTTTTGAAGCTCGAGGAAAGACGGCTACTGCTATATGACTGCGTTAATCCTGTACTCCCTCAGCAGTTAAATGTATTGTTTAATCAATATGGATCACATATAATCTGAGAATATTTTTCAATTAATTTTCCAAACATGTTTTTAATCCTCTCTCAACAGGCCAAATGATTCTTGATAAAAAGATGATAGGTCTTGCTTTTCTGTTGTTCTCAGAGTGACTAGAAATATGTACTGCATACAGTAAGGGCCCAATCAATAAATGCGGTTAAGTAATGGAGCAAAACAAACAACAGCAGACTTCTGTAAGGAATTATATCTAATACAGTTCAAATAAAGTAAATTAGCACAGATAAAATTATTTTGTGGGTCAAATCATGAACACACCAGCGTAATGCACTATAAATATTTTAGTTAGGTCCACATTGACACTACAGTGTCAGAATCAGTCTTCTCCAGATTAAGCTATTATAATCAAGCTTCATAGCTATAACAAATAGCTATTTGTATTTTCAATAAGAGATTCAAAAATATAAATTCAATTTTATTTAGTATCATTAAAAACATTGAACGTTTAGTACCAGCATATTTAGGTGGTATCTTGCTTACGTTTGAATGACTAAGCTTGTCTGCCCAGAGTTTCTGTAAGAGAATCACCACGTCCACACAAGGCCCACATGTTTGATTGCACAGTTGACCCACAGGTATTTAGATCAGATGTTTTCCAATGGATCCCATTTATTGCTGGCCTGACACCTATAACGTGGTTAGAAAAGATCAATTTGGCCAATTCATTCTTGTTTCACGATACTGAATTTATTAAATAAGGGATCATGCACACTAGTTTGTGTGATTATCATGCTAGGCCATATGCAGACTCAGGAGAAAGAGAGAAAGCAAATTGATAATGGGAAAGAACAACACAGCAGGCTCATTCAGAAAAGAAGAAGCTGGAGAGTCCTCGAGACTCTGAGACATGAGTCTTAGTTCTTGACTTTACTAATTTTCATTTCACATGAAATTTGACTGTACCTCAGTAACTGTTCCTCCACTTTACAATAACTCTTTTAACCTGAGCGACTCTGAGTGGGTTTTTATTCCTTGTTCCAATAAAAAGCTGTGGCTGTGATATTCCTTTAGTTTAAATATAGGGATAAATAGAAATATTACATTAGTAAAATAGCATCAATGAAGACGAATGCAGAGCTGCTTTGGAAGAATAAAAATGAAATAAACAACCTACTTTAACCTATTATTCCTATGAAGAAAAAAAAAAAAAAAAGCCTTTCTGTGGTAATCTCATTTACCATCATGTATTCAACAACTATGTATGTATAGATGATCCCTAACTCTACTCTTAATCCACATCCCTCTCCTAAGAAATTCAGATTGTCTCCTCAACCTATCTACCTAAATGTCTAATGGCATTTTACATTTAAATGGTATGTAAATGTAACATATTTATGTACATTTATATACATAAGGTATAAATGTACCTTTATCATTCCCCTTACATTAGTTATGTTTCAGTATTTTCTGTCTTGGGTGACCTCACTATCTTACCCAAGCTGAAATCTAAAATCCACTCTTGACTTCTTTGACTCCCTATTTTGATATCTTCCCTGGCCTCATATACCCAATATTTCAAGACTTGCCAATTGACTTCCTTAACATTTCTGTGAAAATGCACTCTCTTCTTCATTTCTAGTATTACTGCTCTAGGTTATCAGCTCTCCTCTGATGTAGTCAAAGCAGAGGCAAATATGCTCACTTACCAATATTTTCATGTACATAAATCAGCAACGAAGTCAACTTTTCTCTTCCCTCCAAATAAAGCTGAGAACTGAAGGTATTGTATAACATAAGTGTTATTTTCTCCTCATTGTTGCTCCCCAATCATTTTTTTTCACTCATTTTCTCTCCAATATCAACCATTGATTTTACCACAATGAGTGTCCTGTCATGTCATTATACCTCTTACCACTCCTCATTTTTTTCTGTCAACTAACTCCTAAGTCTTTCCCTTTATTTCTCATTGGTTTTAATGTTTGACGCAGCTTCTTTCTTACATCTTGGTGATTTCAAAGTTCACCTCCAAGATCTTCCCAACACCTTAGTGTTAAAATTTTCTTTTCTAGTTATTTTATTCAGCACATATCAACCTTACATTACCAAAAAGAGCATATTCTTCATCTGAATTTCAGAATCCCACTTTCTGATCATCTCTTTTTTTCTTCATTCACACCCTCTGGTACACCAATTCTAAAAATCCTTTACCAACACCAGGACTCTCCATTGACCCAACCAATATTTCATGCTCCTCATTCTACCTCCCCACTTTTCTGGTTTCCCAGCTTAGACTGTATTACACATCATTATAACTGCCTCTTGGTATATGCTCTAAATTCCTTAGTCTTTCTCTCCTACCTTCTCACTGGCCTTGCATGATCCAACGTCCTATAGAAATAAAATTTGTGTGTGTGTGTGTGTATGTGTGTAGTTATTTTTTGTAAATAATGTAAAATGTATTGCCTTTATTTAAAAAAATAGTGTGGTACCAGTATGAAATACAATTATTTATATATTCTGTGCTATGACTGAGTAGCTCAATGTGGTGAGGTAAAATGCACACATGCATTAAGCTCAAGTGGGCCCTTAAGGCTATATGGAAATGTATTTATTTTCCCCTAATCCATTCAATCTCCTACTTTCCTAGATAACTATTTCATGCTTTGTCCTGTTTCCTCAAATTTCAATACATCCTCCCCTCTTATCACTCTCTGGTGAGAAAACAAAAGCAATCAGAAGAGAAGCTTCATTTGCTGATTTACTAATCTGCCTACATCTGAACTCACATATTTGTTTTTTCCTTCATCTAGAATAAATAAAATATTGGTGCACTACTTGGGCACCAGAACCCTTTAACTCTCTCTACTGAAGAATATAATTTTAGCAATATATTCGGGCTCTCTTCTCCCATCACCTTGTTCCTCTCTATTGGGTAATTGCATCAGCCTACAAACATGCTGTGACGTGCCCCCTCTTACAAAATAACTCTCCCTTAGGCACACGTTTCTCTGCAGCTCTGCTGCTGCCCCATGTTTTTGCTTTCCTGTATTGCCAAACTCCTCAATAGAGTGGCCTCATAATCCCCACCTCCAATTTAGCTTCCTATTTTCTCTTCAACTGACTTCAATCAAGTTTCCAACACTGTAAGTTCACCATCTCAATGTCACCAACCTATACAACGCTAAATCCAGCCATGAATTCTCAATGTGTGTCTCATTTGACCTGCTGGTAGTATTTACACCTTCCCCTTCTTGAAAACTCATCATCACGTGTTTTGGGGGACTTCATATTGTCCTGATTCTCCTTCTATCACCTCAGACTTTATTACTGGTTTGCATTTATTCTGTTCTCCTACACCACACTTTTCATTGCCAATTTCTAAACAGCGAGTTCCTCAAGAAACTGTCTTTGGACCTCTTCTCTACCTATAATCACTCCCCATGTGGGATTTCATCTAGTGTCAATATTTTATATACTTTTTACATGCTGGTTACTCCCAAATCTGTGTTTCCAGGCTTGACATATATCCTTAAGTCTTTACCTAAATAATCATTGATTTGTTCAACATGTTTACTTAGTTGTCTATCTGACACCTCAAACTCAATACATAGAATAAATTTTTCCCATAATCTGTAAAAATAAATTCCATTCTACTTCGATTATTTTTCACAAAGGTAAATAAATTACATTTATCCCGTTCTTAGGTAAAAATGTTGGGAATATTTATTAAGTCTTATCATTCTCTCTCACTCTACCTCCAAGCTATCTGCAAATTCTATTAGTACAAAATCCAAAATATATTCAAAATTGGATTGTGGCCTCCTAAATGGTGTTCTATGCAACCTCCTTTACTACCCACATTTTATCTTCCACTGAGCAACCAGAGATAATCTTTGAAAAATTAATTCATAGCATAACACTTCCACTCCAAAACTTTTTGAATCCTTTCCCTTTCACTAGGAATAAAACTAGAAATTCTAGAGTAGCCTACAAGACCAACATAATTAATGTCTCCTCCTCGTGACATCTGTGCCTTTTGAATGTACCAAACATACTCCCATCTCAGAGGTTTGGCGCTTGCTATTACCTCTGCTTATAAGGCTCTTCTCCCAGAGATTTGCACTACTCACTCCCCTTCTCTCTTACGTCTCTGCTGGCTCAAATAACAGAGGAGATCCCTAACTAACCTGACCTAAAAGAACAAATTTTACTTCAGGCATTCCTCATCCTACTTACTCTTCGTTATTTCAGTCCATAGAACTTATCAGAATTTGACACATTATACCGTTTTTATTTGTCAGTTTTCTAACTCCTCAAAATCAAATACAAACTTCAAGAGGACAGGAAAATTATTTGTTAGTTGTGGTACCTCATATCCATTATGGTACCTGGTCTATATTAAGCAATGAATGAGTATTTGCTAAATTGAATGATAAGTGAATGAACTGACTTAAGAATAGCACAGCTGTCCAGATTTTGCTGTAAACAAAAATTTTGCCTATAGACCCAACAGAATTCTGATGCAGTAAACATCTTCAAAATTGTATCTACAGTGAAGACATTGAAAGTTATTTATACCTTTTTTATCAAGTCTTTTAACATAGACCAATAGCCTAAGTAAAAATAATTTTACACGAGGCCAGTAAAACATATGCTAGGTACACACTTCTCTCATGATCTTGCTTAATTCAAAGACTAATTTAGAGTTCTAGAAAAATAAAACACAACATATTAGGATTACAATTTATTGTAAAACAAATTTAGAAAATATTGGCTGGCTGTGAGTTTGAGGATATTGTACTTCCTGACAGGAACCTAGGAGATGAGAACATGCTGCACTGATCAGCCAAGCACAAGTGGTTTTGTTCTCCTCTTGTGAAAGTTGAGAAACTTTTAAAAGATTCGGTGTGTAAATAAAAGGACACCTATTTTTTCCCAGATCTGAGCCAAGGGAGTATTCATGGACAAGGTCAAATTTCCCCCAAACAATTAATATGAATCTACTCCAATAAACAAAGATTATCTAATCCTTGAAATTCTATATCATGAGAAAATGCAATAACTTGAGCATGAAGAAAATTAAAGCAATATTAATGTTGACTATTGAAAATGAGAAACGTGAAACAAAAGTCTTTATCATGTGAGCTTATGTTAAAATGTTTACAAAATGAGCTTTTCCCTGAGTTGCTTTACTATCAAGATTATAAGCTATAAAACAATAGAAGATGGAGAATCTCTACAAGTAGTTTTAGATAAGTTTGAGAAGTTAAGCTATTCTTTCTACCAGTTGCTTGTCAGCAGAATTGGCTTTTAAAGAGATCTCCTTGTTCAGAAAAAAAGACATGTTCCTTGTACATGGACACACCAAAAATATAATTGAAGTAATAAAGAACTAAACTTTTAGGTACAGACTAGCGGGGAATAAGTTCATATTAAAATAAGCAGAGAAAAGCATAAATTTGACTTTACCATGTCACCTTGAATTAATAATAAAAGTGTAAGTTAACATCTGTGCTTAGTAAATGCCTGGAATTATCCTAAGCAGTTTTCAAATATTTTTATTTTAATCTAATAAAAGGATTCATACACAGGTGAGGACACTGAGGCTCAGATATTTCAAATATTTTATTTTAATGTAATAAAAGGATCCATAGGTGAGGACACTGAGGCTCAGGTATTTTAAATAAATTGCCTCAAGTTACAGAGTTAATAAATAAAGAAGCCAGTTCCTGAACTGACAGTGGCAGCCTGTAAAACTGAGGCTTTTAACCAGGACAATCTGCAGTCTCCACCTTGAGGTAAGCATGGACGTCAGCAAGGCAATTAAATAAAACTGTAAGAAAGCAATGGGGAGAAATTCAAAAGCTATGTACCTAAAATCAAGATCCAAGGAATGGAGAAATTCTTTGTATGGTAACCTATACAAAGGAGATAAATCAGGATAAAACTTCGAGGCAATGTCAAAGACAACAATAATTAAATAATATCTTTAGAGGGCAGCAGTGGTGGTGATTTATTGGTTCTGACCAAGTCATCTTGTCAAAGAGATAAACAAGAACACCCATTTGGAGCAGAGGAGAAAGAGTACAAAGAGACTTGGAGATAGATTTTCAGGGAAACTGATGCTCAAAGGATAAGAAGCATTTTGCCAGCAAGTCAAGAAAAAGAAAGGCATTTCAGAGAAAAAAGAAAACTGGGGCAAATGTATGGTTTAATGAAGAAAATAACCCAGCAACTTCAGGAAACTGGCAGTGAGGATGGTGGCAGAGGAAGGGGTTTCTTCAGAGAAATCATGTCAGCTAGAAGGCTAGCTTAGCTTCTGAACAAAACTTCCACATTAATTAATATAGACAGCACCTTGCAAACCTAATCATAGATTTAAAGTAGAGAAATTATATCATTTGTCCAAAGTGTCCAAGGAGTCTCAAAGTACATGCAAAGCGACTTGACACTGGATAGGTTCTGGTAGTGATTCATTTAATTGAAATAGTGAAAATAAAAGCAGAACCAAAAAAGGCAAAAAAAAATTTAGATAAGAGAAAAACAGGAAATGACACTGGCAGGTCTACCACTTTTGGGCCTAAAGGAGAACTGCATGATTAAACGACAGAGTAAGAAAAGTTTATTTATTTATCTGCTTTTTTTTAATCTTCATGAGATCTGGATAAAACTAGACAATTCCATTTGAAGACAGATTTTTAAAATCATGAGTTGTGGTCAGTCTTTCCTGAACTGAAATCTTCAAGTCTTTTGAAATTCATTATTAACTGCTGACTATAATTCATCCAGTCAATTAACTCTGGCTTTGAAATTGTCATGACACAGGGGGCCCACCACACATCAGGGTGGAGCCTCTGTGCCATGCCTGATAGAAAAGAATAAATAGCCAGAATTAGGAAAGTATTTAACAATCCAAAATGGCTTTGCTCACAAAAGGACAGCATTATATGACAAAATCTGGCTTCATTTGGGCTAACGCTAATAATGAAGTCTTCTGTATTGCAGAAAGTAAAGTAGCAAGATGTTCCAATCTATTCTACTAAGAGGAGCTACATTGACTGAACAATTATGGTTTGATTAATAGAAGGGGATTATCTTGTCTTAATGGGAGGACTGGCAACAGACCCATATTAATGACACTGTAATCATATCTACTGATTATATCAAGATTACCTGCCCCCTTTAGAATGACCACAAGAAATAGGCGGAACTGAGCCTGCAGAGGACGGAAGGCTCTAAACATAGTAAAAGCAGCACTGCCAACAGTTACTTCTTATTCTTCCTTCTCTTGTTATTTAATTCCTACTTTATTATTTTATTTTTAATATCTGTGATTAGTCTCTGCAGGTAATTGGTAAGTTCTCAAGAAGGAACAACATAATTCACAGATCATTGTAGCTAAGTCATAGCACTTACCCATTAGTTGGTGCTCAAACAATGTTGAGTAATTTGAAAAACATAAAGATTATGAAGATGCAAATTATAATTATTAAAGAGTGACATCAGCAAGACAGCGAAATAGGAAGCATCAGATCCTCCTTCCTCCAATAGTGACACTAATTTAACAACAACACAGAGACCAAATCCCTTTGTAAAAAATTTAGACATCAGTTAAGAGACTCCCACACCCCAAGTAAGTACTAAATCAGCGAGCTGTGTCAAAGCCAGAAGAAAAATTTGTGGCACCCTGTCACCATAGCCTGTCTCTTAGCACAAATCCACATGATCAAGAGGAAATTCTCAGCTCCCAGCTTCTTATTGGGCAAGGAAAGACAAGACTGATGACATATCCAGCATTTTGAATCTTAGGGTGGACTGCCCAGGATTGGTTTCTGTCTCACCTATCTTGGAGTGCTAATGGGACCTAGCACACTTAGATCATGGGAGCCATAAAAACAAACAGAAAAACTGGGTAGCATGCTGTCGTTCCAGAGGACTGGTGGTACAGCAAACAGAGGCAAATACAGTTTGCCAACCTCTCCATCAAGAAGGAAAGTGAAGAGTGCAGCATGTGTCCAGTGTTCCAGGTTTTATTTGGGAGAAGGGGGGGTTTGCCCAAGGGATTAGATTCATTTTTGCCCGTCTCAGACTGTAGGCAGTACCTAGCATACTCTAGATGCCTTGGAGCCACTGAAAACTAAAAAGAGCGAGTAATATGCTGCTTCTTCAGAGGACCTATGGTACAGTGGATAGATATCAAAGAGTAAGAGGTTATGAGCCATACTTATATCACACAAAACAGACTTTAAGCAAAAACCTGTCCTAAGTAACAAAGGACATTACATCATGATAAAAGAGTCAACCCACCAAGAAGACATAACAGTTATAGATATGTATAAATCCAACGTTAAGCAGCTAAATAAATGAAGCAAATTGGCAAAACTGAAGGAAGAATTAGATAGCAACACAATAGTAGAAACAGATTTCAGTACCCCATTGGATATTGGATATCCCCCAATGGATATTCCCCATAGATAGAACACCCAGATAGAAGATCGATAAGGAAAGAGAGGACTTGAAAAACCGAAAAACCTTGTAGACCAAATGGGCCTAGTCAGCACACACAGAACATTCCATCCAATAGCAGGAGAATACACAATCCTCTCAATTGCACATAGAACATTCTCCATGATGGATCTCAGGATTGATTTTAAAACAAGTCTAACAAATTGAAGAAGATTGAAATCATACCAAGTATCATTTGATTTCTTGAATGAAAGAAGCAGCAGAAGAAAAACTGAACATGTTATGATATATGAAATTTAACACTCTTGAACAACCAACAAGTCAAAGAAAAAAATCAAGAGTGAAATTCAAAAATAACTTGGCATTAATAAGATGAAAACATAAATTCCAAAACTTGTGAGATAAGGCCAAAGCAGTATTCAGAGTGAAGTTTAGAGGAACAAACACCTAATTAAAAATGAATAATGATCTCAAATAAACAACCTAAATTTACATCTCAGGGACCTAAAAAAGAAGAACAAATTAAGCTCTAAATTGGCAGAAGGAAATAAAGATTAGAACATAAATGAATAAATTAGAGAATAGAAAAAAATGAAAAGTCAATGAAACTGAGTTGACTTTTTGAAAACATTAACGAAATTGACCTTTAAATGGATAAAAACATGAGATGACTCAAATACTTAAATTAAAAAGGAAAAGAAGACATTACATTACAACTGCTCCCACAAAAATCAAAAGGATTGAAAGAAACTCTATAAACAAGTATATGCCAACAATGAAAACATACAACCTACCAAAACTGAAGAATGAGAAAACAGAAAATCTTAACAGACACATAACTAGTAAGGTGATTAAATTACTAATCAAATAATTAAATCGCTAATCAAAAACCTCTCAATACAGAACACCCAGGACTAGATGTCTTCACTGGTGAGTTCTACCAAACATTTAAAGAAGAATTTATACTAATCCGTCTCAAATAATTCTCAAAATTAAAGGGAAGTGTATTAGTCTGTTCTCCCATTGCTAAAAGGAACTACTGGAGACTGTGTAATTAATTCAGGAGAGAGGTTTAATTGACTAAGTTAGTTCCACCAGATGTACAAGAGGCATGGCTAGGGAGGCTTTAATAAACTTACAATCATGGAGGAAGGCAAAGGTGAAGCAGGCACATCTTCTCATGGGGAAGTAGGAGAGACAGAGCCAAGGGAGAAGTGCTACACACTTAAACAACCAGATCTCAAGATAACTCACTCCCTCTCACAAGAACAGCAAGGGGAAAGTCCACCCCCATGATCCAATCATCTCCCACCAAGCCTCTCCTCCAACACTGAGGATTACAATTCAGCATGAGATTGGGGCAGGGACACAAATCCAAACCCTATCAGTAAGGAACACTTCCAAATTTATTATGAGGTCAATATTACCCTTATACCAAAGCTAGATAAGGACACCACAAGAAAAGAAAACTACAGATCAATGTAACTGATGAACATAGAGGTAAAAATCCTCAACAAGATCCTAGCAAACTGAATTTAGTGTCCTGTTAAAAGGACCATATGCCATGTCCAACTGGGATTTACTCTTGCTGTAAGGTGGTTTCAACATATGAAAATCAATTCATGTGATATACCACATTATCCAAACAAAAGATAAAAAGCACACAATTACTTCAATAGGTTCAGGAAGTGAATTTGACAAATTCAACACCTTTTATGATCAAAATATCCAACTAACTAGGAATAGAAAGAAATTACATCAATGTAATAAAGGCCACATATGAAAGCTCACAAGGAACAACATGCTTGATGGTGAAAATTTAAATGGCCTTCCTCTGAGATCAAATGCAAGAGAACGGTGACTACTCTTGCCATTTCTATTCAACATAAAACTGGAAGTCCTAGCTAGAGCAACTGGGCAAATAAAAGAAATAAAAAAGTATCCATATCAGAAAGGAAGAAGTAAAGTTATCTCAATTCACAGATGACATTATCTTATACGTAGAAAATCCTACAGCTTCTACCAAAAAAAAAAAAAAAAAGGACTAATTTTAAAATTCAATAAGGTTGCAGGATACGAAATCAACATATAAAAATCAGTGTGTTTCCACCAAACGCAAACAATCCAAAGATGAAATTTATAAAACAATCTCATTTAAAATAGTATAAAAATACTTATGAGTAAGCTTAACCAAGGAGATGAAAGACTTGTACCCTGAAAATTATACAACATTGCTGAAATAAATAAAGATGACACATACGTGTCAAGACATCCCATGTTTCTGAATTGGAAAACTTAATATTGTTAAAGTGTCCATGTTACCTAAAGCAAACTACAGACTCAGTGTAATTCCTATCAAAACCCCAAAGACTATTTTTATATAAATAAAGATCTGTAAAATTGATATAAAATCACAACAAATCCCAAACAGTCAAAACATTCTTGATAAAGAAGAACAGAGCTGGAGGCCTCACACTTTCTTATTGCAAAACATTACAAAACTACTGTAATCAAAACTGTATAGTACTGTATTGGTCTGTTCTCACTCTGCTATGAAGAAACACCCAAGACTGGATAATTTTTAAAGAAAAGAAGTTTAATTGCCTCACAGTTCCACATGGCTGGAAAGGCCTCAGGAAACTTACAATCATGGTGGAAGGCCAAGGGGAAGAAAGTCACCTTCTTCACATGCCAGCAGGAAGGAGAAATGCTGAGCAAACGGGGAAAAGCCCTTTGTCAGATCTCGTGAGAACTCACTCACTATCATGAGAACAGAATGCGGGTAACCACCCCATGATTCAATTACCTCTCACCAGGCTCCTCCCACGACACATGGAGATTATGGGAACTACAAACCAAGATGAGAATTGGATGGCAACAGAGCCAAACCACACCAAGTACCATCATATAGACAGACATATAGATGAACAGAATACAGAGTCCAGAAATAAATGTACAAGAATACCCAATGTAAAAATGAAAATCTATTCAAAAAGTTGTGCTGAAAAACTGAGATTCTACCTGCGAATTTGACTATTATATCACATCACGGACAAAAATCGACTCAGAATTGATCAGACACTTAAATGTAAAACATAAAACTATAAAATTCCTAGACGAAAACATGGGGAAAACTTCATGAAATTGGTCTTGGCAATGGATTCTTAGATATGACACCAAAATCACAGGCAACTAAAGCAAAGATAGGCAAGCGGGACTACACCTAACTAAAAACTGTTTGTGTAGCAAAAGAAACAATCAACAGAGTGAAAAGACAAATTCCAGAATGAAAAAAATATTTGCAAAGTCACGTATCTGATAAGCAGCTAATATCAAAAATATGAAAGGAACTTCCACAACTCAACAGCAAAAAATCCAGTTGAAAAATGGTCAAAGGACTTGAATTGACATTTCTCCAAAAAGACATGCAAATGGTCAACAAGTATATGAAGAGATGTTCAACATCACTAATTATCAGAGCAATGCAAATATAAACCACAATAAGACATCACTTTACATCTTTTAGGATAGTTGTTATAGACCAAAAAAAAAATGAAAACTGTGAGGACTGGAAAACTTGGAATTCTTGTGCACTACTGATGGAATGCAAAATGGAAATGATGTTATTAAAAACAATATGGAATTTCTTTAGGAATCAAAAAGAGAATTACCATATGGTCCAGCAATTCAAATACTGTATACTTATCCCATTAAAATCAGGATCTCGAAGAGATGTTTGCACTCCCACGTTCATTGTAGCATTATTAATGATAGCCAAGAGCTGAAAACAACCTACATGTCCATTGATGGATGAATGAATAAAGAAAATGTGATATATACATACAATGGAATATTATTCAGCCATAAACAAAGAAGTAAATCCTATCATAGGCTACAACATGGCTAAATCCTAAGGACATTATGCTAAGTGAAATAGGCACAGAAAGACAAATATTTCATTATTCCACTTCTTATATGTGGTATGTAAAGTAGTCAAAGTCATAGAAGCACAAAGTAAAATGATGATTGTCAGGGACTGGGAGGAGGGAGATACGAGAATTTGCTGTTCAATGGGTATAAAGTTTAAGTCATGTAAGATAAAACAGTTTAGAGATCTCCTGTACAACATTGTGCCTGTAGTTAATAACACAGTATATATCTTGGGATATTGTGATACAGTAAGAAATATATCTTTGGTCTTTGTCCCTGGTTTCCTATACACAGCTCCTAAAATCTTTGAAATCTCTCAAATAATACGTGTATTTTTGGATGCTAAGGGATAACTTATGGCTGGGGACTCCAAGATAGCTTCAGGATGGGAGGACTTGTTGGAAAGGGAATCAACCATGTGATTAGAGGGTTGGAATTTTCAGCCTCACCCCTTGACTACCTAGGAAGGTTGAGGAGCTGAGGGTTGAGATGATCGCTATAGCCAATGATTTAATCAGTGATGCCTACGTAATGAAGTTGCCATAGAAATTCAGTAGGACCAGGTTCAAGAGATTCCAGACACCTGAACAACCTCAAAGGTTGTCTGCCCAGAGGAGGCATGGAAGCTTCTCGTCCCATCTTCCAAAACTTACCCTATGCATCTCTTCCTTTTGGTTCTTCATTTATATCCTGTGTAATATAGGTTATAATAAATTGATTAACATAAGTAAAGTGTTTCCCTGAGTTCTGTGAGCCCCTCTAGCAAATTAACTTACTCAAGGAAGAGGACATGGGAACCCCAATTTATAGCCAGTTAGATGTACAAGTCACAACCTGGGCCTTGATATTGGTATCTGAAGTGGTGAAATAGGGCAGGGCTGGGGGGAAGTTTTGTGGGACTGAGCCCTTAACCTGTGGGAGTTGATGCTATCTCCAGGAAGATAGTATAAGAATTGAATGATAGGGCCGGGTGCAGTGGCTCACACCTGTAATTCCAGCACTATGGGAGGCCGAGATGGGCAGATCACAAGGTCAGGAGATCGAGACTATCCTGGCTAACACGGTGAAACCCCGTCTCTACTAAAAATACAAAAAAAATTAGCCAGCTGTGGTGGTGGGCACCTGTAGTCCCAGCTACTCAGGAGGTTGAGGCAGGAGAATGGTGTGAACCCAGGAGGCAGAACCTGCAGTGAGCCAAGATCACGCCATTGCACTCCAGCCTGGGCAACAGAGCAAGACTCTGTCCCAAAAAAAAAAAAAAAAAATTGAATGATAGGACACCTAACTGGAGTCCACTGGGGAATCTGGTGTCAGAAGTGCTGTGTTGAATGGTTGTGTAAGAGTAGAAAAAGTGTTTTGTTTTTCAATTTTCTATTAATGTAGAATTTTGCTAAGAGAGTAGCTCTCATGTTATACAGTTGTTACCATAATAATAAAAAAATGGTATTAAAAATCATGATAAGAATAAATGAGATAAATATAGGTTTACTGCTAACATTCTGAAACTCAATAAAGAGAAGACATCCCTAAATTGTGGAAACAATAAAATTAAAACAAAGAAAACAGCAACCTATATAAATGATTGATTTACCTTCAGAAAGTGTTTATTGGAAAACGTAACTCAGGTGAAAAATATACAGGAGTCCAAGAAGTATTTCAATAAATTATCAGATAATAATCTCAGGTGAAATTAATAAAAATCACATTTTTAAAAATTATTTGAAGTTAACATCATATTGGATAATGTGATCTCTTAAAAATAAAAATGTTCCCTGATGAACTTGACCTCTGTGTAGTTCAGCAAGTTCTATAGTAAGGTCACTTAGACAAGCTAAAGAAAAAGCCAGGAAAGATAATACTGACACTAACAGAGATGAAGTAAAGAAGGAATCTTTCCAGCACTTGAAAAGTTTTGTGCTCTAAAGTGCTGATGACACAGCAGGAATGAAACCTCTGTCCCTGAAGCTAAGGTCTGGTTAATATTTCATGGAGTCACTGCTCTTCAGAAGTAACCAAATTAATTCAGTGGCTGCACTGAGATCTGAGAGCACACAACTTCCTCACATACACACTTTATAAAGCCCCGGCTCCCTGGGAAAGCTGCTGGAGTTCTGTCAACACAGGGGAGTTACCAGTGGAAGATTCTGTAATGTCATGCTGGTAGTAAACAAAAGTAGGGACCATACTTTGTAGAACATCCCCAGGAAAGCTAATACATCCCACATGGACTCCAGAATCCTGTCAATGGTAGAATTTCTACTTTGAATATTATTTATTTATTAGCTTGATTTAGCAGCAGATCCCACTTTTCAAATAAAGTTCTATTTGGAAATCCAGTATATCAAACTGGAAAAAGTGGATCTAAGCTGAATGAAATGGGCTGGGGAGGGTAAAGCTCTGCTCACCTTCCTTGGATCTCATGTCCCCATAGTGGCTCCAACATTTTTGCTGAGTTCTAGGGTTTTGTAGAACACAATTTAAAAAGGAATACATATTAACTACTTATATGAAGTTTTCAACAAAATTTTTGGAAGTTTAGAATGAAGATTAGTAAATATTTTCACATAAATGAAATCAAAAATAGATAATATTCACCATAATTTTTAAGAAAAGACACCATTCCTAATTGTCAACCAACCTGCTATATAGCTGACCTGGGAAAGTTGTGGAATACAATATATAGAAAAGTTGATTTAACTATTTGAATTTATTCAAGAAATACTTAATAGTATCTCTGATCCACTTGGCATGGACAAATACTGGGAATATATAGCTTGTAGAGCCCAGACTCCAGCAGCTTTTGTGTACAAAATTGGGTCATATTTATTAAATATCTTATAAATCTAAACATTTTTGGACCCAACAGCTTGATTAGCAGAAGTCCACTTGTTTTCTAGAAGATTCTCTCAGATATTGCTAGAAATTCCTTGGGATGCTTTCACGATGACTACCCAGCATATCTGATTATCTCTGTCTTCCTGCCAGTGTGGTGGAAACTCACATACAGTGCTGAAGCCTTCAAATCACAAAACAGACTACACACATACACACACACACATGCACACACACACACACCTGATTGTTTAAGTCAAGCATAGTCTATGATGCTAATGAGAATAGGATACACCTTTTGTTTTTGTTGGAGTTGCCAGATCATTCTGAGCATATGTGATCTTGATCCCTCATAGTCCACAGGGGATGTGCCTTCTCTCACTGGCTTTATGCAGAGCTAATTACACAGGCAGTTATGGATCCAAAAGGTGAGGGGTAAAGTGTGCCTGGCTTTTGCTTTGCACTTAATCAGAGGGGTGATTGTAGCAGTGAACCCTCGCCCACGAAAGGACGAGGTGCTGGGAGATGAAATGGAGGCTCACCCTCATGTGCCTGCTTCTTCCTGGCTTAGGGGTCCCTCTGTGCTTGTACAAAGCACATGAGAAACTATTTCATATAGAAGAGAGGAGAAACAAGAAAGACGAGGCAAGGGGAAGGCAATGGAAAAATGAATTACAAAGAAGAAAAAAAAAAAAGAAAAGAAAATCATATAGGACATTTTGCAATAGTTGAACTGAGAAACAGTGAAAATCTAAACCTAGTAGTGGAAGGAATTGAGAAGCAGCTAAAATCTGGGTAAAACCTTGAGATATAACACAGTCCAACTGAAAAGAGCATATAGTTAGTTCATAAGCAAAATTTGTCATTGTGGTTTTATGTTACTAAGTTACGTGATGTAGTCAAGATGATAAGAAGTCCAAAAGACTTTTTTTTTTTTTTTTTTTTTTTTTTTGAGAGAAGACTGAGGCTGAGGCTTTTATGAATCCAAGGAGAAGGTTTTTCCACAAGGGTGTTATGAACTGCGGAGTCAATGACTTTCGATGACTTCGTGGCTATAAAACCAACTCGGGTTCCTTGGAGCCTGGCTACTCCAAGAGTAATATGTGGACTAGCAGCATCTGGGAATTTGTTACAAATGCTGAAATTCAGACCCCACCCCTACCTTCTGAATAGAGCATATTATAGTTTGAGAAACACTGCCATAGAGGATTAGAAAGGCAGAAATGCTTTAAAACACATGTGGCTCCTCCAGAAACATGCAAAGAGTATCACAAGCGGAAAGCTCAGGTTCGTGTAACGCACAGGAAAACCCAGCTCAGGAAAAACTAATGTAACATCTGCTAAATGTAATATAGACATATCTTCCTAACTAGACAGAGTTCCACGACATTCAGCACTAAAGTACAATTTAATAAAGGAGGTTTAAATGCAACATGTGAAAGGTTGATGTGCGATGAGATAAATAGCAAAGTATATTCACAAAGGTAGCATTAACTTGGGCAAAATGATTGTAAGAGAACTCATGACCAGCCACTGTAGCCACAAAACTGCACTAGACCCCATTACTACTGAGAAGGAAAGCAACTCAGATATGACAACTGGATTTTTAAAAAGAGATCCAGGACCAGAACTTTACCTCTGAAAACCAGGTTGTTAATTCCTTATGAAAATAGTTCTTTAATTTAAAATTGGCATCTGTATAATAAATGACATAATTAGCTACAGAAACATGTAAGTAAACTGCTAAGTAAATCTGTGTGTCATTTACCTTCTAGAGTTCCTTTGAATTATAATTTTTTCCTTCCCAAAGGAGGAACCCAATTCATGTGTAGAATTTGGCTAAGTCCTATATTTATTGCTCCTAAAGCAGTGTTTCTTAACCCAAGGTCCCTAGATAGATCACCTGCAGAATCATGCAAGAGTGCTTTTAAAAAACCAGCCTCCTAGAATCAACTCCAGATAATGATTCATAATCTCTGTGGACCAAGGCTAATAATAGACATACTTAATAAAACTCCTAGGTGATCTTCATTCATTCATTTATTTCAAATATTACACCATGTCTGGCATTGTACAGTAAACAAGATAAATCCTTAATCATTGTGATGCAGGAAATAAAGGAACAGCCATTCTGTTATAAAGTGATCGGGAGATCAGGAATGCTTCTCTGAGGAGATGAGCCCTAGCTCCTCAGCCCAGATGCAGAGAGTGCCCACTTCAGTAGTAGCATCTGGCGAGTCCCAAATGAACAGGTATTGCCTTTGTGGAGTCCCAGAAACAGGGGTGGTACATTCAGTGATACAAGAGTCAGCTCCAGACACTGTCAATATCAGGAGTCATCAGTATCACCATATGGAACTGGGAAGAACACGGCCAAGCTAGAAGGCTTCCAAAATGACACTCCATTAGGATACTTGGAACTCTTTCGGGAAAATACAGAGCTGAAGGATTATAGAGCAGGAATAAAAAGAATAGGAGAAATATGACTGGTTGGTAACCTGATCATGATGCTATTCCTTCCACCCCTTCACTTTCCTTCACTGGCTCTCTGTCCATTCTCCTCACTCAAAGCACCCTCTGACACATGGATTTTTAGGAATTCTGAAAACAGCTTCTTAAAAATCATGTAATTCCAGCATAGGAGTGGGCTGTGAGACACCCTATCTAAATACCTGGGCGTTAAGTTTGTAGACTTATGTCAGTTTTGTATCTCAGTGAATAGAAACATTCAGTCATAAAATAGCAGCCTTCCTTTGCTAACAGGAGCAGGAAAACCATAGGGAAGTTTTGTCAGTGATGTTTATATCTGCAATTGCCTAACTAGGAAAAATACTCATGACAAACACATTAGGAATTTTCAATACTATTTACAGGGGAGTCCATACTGTTACATATGTATATATGTGGGGGCCAAGGCTCTTGGACCCCTACAGTTTCACTGAAAAATCACTGACATGAGGCAGATTAATAGGCATGCAAATTTATTTGATGTGTGTAGATGGCAGCCTTCAGAATGGAGACCCAAAGATATACAGGAAATTGTCCTTTTTTACGCTCAGGCTTAACAAAGTATGGGTAGCTGTGAAGAAATATGATTGGACAAAAAGGGTATAGCCTAACGTTAATAAACTGAGTGGGGAAAGTCAGCGAGGTATGTCTGTCAAGATTCCTTGTGGTCTCTCTGTGCAACATTCCTTTTTTCTGGGTGTGGGGCAGGATCCTCTGGAATAGGGGTCTTATGACCTACAATCAAACAAGGTAGGTCAGACAATGTCTTTATGGCCTATTTTTACACATATAGGGCAGAGAGAAAGTTAGAGTACGATTTTTAGGTTTTATGGCTGGCTTTGGAAAAGAGGTTCTGGTTTGTATGGCCCACCTCAGGAAAGAGGGATTCTAGTTTCTATGTATATTACTCAGAATCTGTATTAGCCAGGGTTCTCTAAAGGGACAGAACTAATAGGGATAGCTGAATATATGAAGGGGAATTTATCAGGAGAACTGACTTTCCACTCACATGTTCACAAGGTGAAGTCCCACAATAGGTCGTCTGCAAGCTGAGAAGCAAGAAAGCCAGTCACAGTTCCAAAACCTCAAAAGCAGGCAAGCTGACAGTGCAGCCTTTGGTCTATAACCAAAGGCCCAAGAGGCCTGGCAAACCACTGGCATAAGTCCAAGAGTCTAAAAGCTGAAGAACTAGGAGCCTTGTGTTTGAGGGCAGGAAGCATCCAGCACAGGAGAAAAGTTGAAGGCCAGAAGACAAAGCCAGTCTAGTCCTTCCACATTCTTCTCCCTGATTTTATCCTAGCCACACTGGCAGGTGTGCCCACCCAGATTGACAGTGGGTCTACCTCTCCCATTCTACTGACTCATATGTTAATCTCCTTTGGCAACACCCTCACAGACATACCCAGGAACAATATTTTGCATCCTTCAGTCCAATCAAGTTGATGCTCAATATTAACCATTATACTATGGCTAGCCTTGAGGGAAAATGGGCCTGAGAGATGGAGGGCAGAAGGTCAGAGAACAACTTTTGCTTCTGAGGCTGCTGCTTTCATTTTGGGGTATTGTTTTCTGAGCCCCAACATATACAATCTAGAGCTACTTGAGAAAGTGTCAAAGTATATAGCTGAGCTCTCCAAAATCACTTTATATTCAAAATGTAAAGGCTTGTTCAATTGTTAAATATAATAAAATGCATATTTTTCTTTTAATTTTATTTTAGTCAATCAATGCATTGTTGAAAGAAACCATTTACTCAAAATTGAAGCATAGGTAAAACGTGAGTCACAGTGCCTACCCCAGAGAGCAAGAAATTTTATAAAAGGGGATAATGTGAATTTATCTATACAGAGAGTAAATAACAGAAGCAAAATCACATGAATCAATGAATTCGCTCTATCTCTTTAGTGCCATAATGGGAATAAGGTAAGTCAGGGACGAATGGGGAATGTGGTTGTAGAAGTAGATGGAATTTGTTAGAAAAGACCATGAGGGAAGATGAAGGAAGAATAAGTTCAGTAATGACATAAATAACTATTAAATGTTCAAGATGATTATGAAATAGGATCAGAGGCTAAAAATATCATTCTAAATGGAAAGAATCCTTGCAAAAAAGGAAGCATAGCATTATCATGAAATGTATTAGAAAGAAACAAACAAATTCGGATAGCTGGCAGATGTGGTATTTGAAATGAGGTACAACAGAGAAATGAGAGGACTTAAGTCTGCAGAGAGTATAATTGCATACTAATATTTTATTATGAAGACAGTGACAAAATAATCCAAAAAATTAGTGAGAAAGATTATTCCTCTTGCACTGACACCCAAATAAGATTCTACCATGATATTCTATTGAATAAAAGACAATAATATTTGGCAACCTGGAAATAAACCTATTAAAAGTCCAAAATTGTTTAATAATTTTTACAAAGACATTTTAAATGCATGTTGGGTATCAAAAACACAATATAAAAGTGACAATAGTAGCAAAGATGTGCATTTTAGTGACCAAATGAGCTAGTAGCTAAATAAATTCAATGTTGTCACTATGAAACACACGACTGAAAAGTCAATGATCCAGAGGATTTAATAACATGTATATAAATATATATGCACATGTGTGCGTGTTTCCATTGACTTAATTTGAAAAATATAAATTATAATTACGTAAGAATTGGGTGCAAATATAACAAAAAGCTTACATGATATATCTGAAAATCTGTAGTACCTATTTAGAATTGCAGGTCTAGATATTTCTTCAGAGACATAGATATTGCCATTGTTCACATATAATTGATTAATTTGTTTTAAAATACTTATGAACTTGAAATTCTTGACTAAATAGCTACTGAAATGACATGAATTAAACAAAATACAATGGGCAAAACTCGTAAATCAAAGACACGGAAATGTAGTTTTGTTGTGCTCAACCTTAGACTTGAGACAAAGGGTAACTTTCTGAGAACACTATTTTCAACATTCTAGAATCATTTATAGAAAAAAAAATGATCCAATAATTAAATGTATTCAAGACACTATTCTTGGGACAGCTTATACAGAACAGAGAGCAAAGTGGCGTTATAGTCACATAAGAGATAAGGAACATCTGATACATTCCTCGTGGCTAGAACTATGGCTTAAGTTTGATGATCTGGAACAAGTATCTATCAGCGCCCATTAAAATTTCCTTCCCTGGAGTGTTGTTATTATTAAACCATGAAGAGTAAGGTCCTTAGCAATACAAGCTTCTTGTTAAAATAGAAGCTGTAAGAGGATAAGGTTTTTGTTGTTGTTGTTAACAACTCAGTAGATAAAAGAGTGACTAGCATTCAGTTAGTGCTGAATCAGTGCACATTGCATGGAAACAGAAAAGGATACAAATCCATATTTTATTTAGCCTAAAATATTAAGCATAACAGTGACACAATCAGTTATCCATGAATTTCTTTACATTTTCTCTTACTATTGTGTTACGTTATCAGTCTTCTACACAAAAGTTTCCTGTTTAAGTTACTACTTCCTTTCATTTATTCTAGATGTGTATCTTTTGTGCGACAAGAAGTACCTTTTGTGCAGGAATATCAAGGATGAAGCAGCAAGAAAGATTACTAGCAATCATAGTTTTCTACCATTCTTTAAAATCCCTGGAGTTTCCTTCAACTTCTTCACTAACTTCTTGGATAGCACCTCTCCACCTATGGTTACAAGAGATGCACTAACTCCCACCCTCCGATCCATCAATGGGAGCTAATTCTTTCCCAGATGATTGGAGTATACCCTACCCCAGGCCAACTGAATCTTTCTGGAATCTTTGGAGAAGGCCCAAGCCTTTTTTTTTTTTTTTCTTGAGATGGAGTCTCTCGCTCTGTCACCCAGGCTGGAGTGCAGTGGCGTGATCTTAGCTCACTGCAATCTCCACCTCCCAGGTTCAAGCAATTCTCCTGCCTCAGCCTCCGGAGTAGCTGGGACTACAGGCATGTGCCACCTCACCTGGTTAATTTTTGTATTTTCAGTAGAGACGATGTTTCACCATGTTGGTCAGGCTGGTCTCGAACTCCTGACCTCATGATCCACCTGCCTCGGCCTCCCAAAGTGCTGGGATTACAGGCATGAGCCACCGTGCCTGGCCAAGCATTTCATTTTTACAGTTCCCCCAGGTTATGTTGTGCATCCAAGCTGGAGAACTGCTGCTTCATTTGACTCATGTTTCTCAAACTTTAGTGTGCACATGAATCACCAGGAATCTTTTTAAACTGCAAATGCTAATCCAGTAGGTCTGAATTAAGGGTCTGAAATTCTGCATTTTAAACAAGCTCCAGGTCATTCTGATGGCTGCTGGTATGAACCATATTTAAAGTAACAAAGTATCCTTTAAACTTATTGGGGAAAGGGAGATCCTTTTTACTCCCCATTATTGTGGTCCATAGAGGTAGTTACAATTTAGCAATTTTTTGTTTTTTTTTAGCTTATACCCACACACCCCTACTCCAACCCTCTTTGCATACTTCATCTAAGTAGACCCTGATGATGCTTTAGTTTTGGAGTCCAGCTCTAAAACAGTTATTTTCATTTGTCTGAGGGAAGGAAGGGAGTAATATTCAAACTCTCTCAGAAGATAATAGCAAATATTTATCTGTAACGAATGCTCGGAAAAAAATATTTTAAGTAAATTTTCCATGTTAAAACAATCTAAAAGTCCCTTCTCAGTCACAGTTTGTTAATCTGGAGGTTCTATCCTACATTCTATAAGATATAGACCAGAAGAGAAGTCACTGGAGAGAGAAAAATCTTAACGAGAGTATATATTGTTTTGAAGAAACAAATATATCTGCTTACAGGAAAACACCCTTCTCCCTTGATCTCTCTCTCTCTCCCACTACAAGCATTTTTAAAGTAAGTTTATAATTTCTCAACTCTGGAGAAAACCGGTTAAAGACGTTTTTTTAAAAAGCAAAGCCGGCTGGGCACAGTGGCTCACGTCTGTAATCCCAGCACTTTGGGAGGCCGAGGTGGGCGGATCACAAGGTCAGGAGATGTAGACCATCCTGGCTAACACGGTGAAACCCCATCTCTACTAAAA
The DNA here is from genome assembly GCF_047675955.1 of Chlorocebus sabaeus. Taxonomy (NCBI): domain Eukaryota; kingdom Metazoa; phylum Chordata; class Mammalia; order Primates; family Cercopithecidae; genus Chlorocebus; species Chlorocebus sabaeus. Next base: position 119,023,835 of record NC_132911.1, read on the forward strand.
ATACAAAAAATTAGCCGGGCATGATGGTGGCCTCCTGTGATCCCAGCTACTCAGGAGGCTGAGGCAGGAGAATGGCGTGAACCTGGGAGGCGGAGCTTGCAGTGAGCCGAGATCGCGCCACTGCACTCCAGTCTGGGCAACAGAGCGAGACTCCATCTAAAAGAAAAAAAAAAAAAAAGCAAAGCCTAAACTCCACCTAGAATAACTGATTCACTCCCTTGGGATGAGATCCAGGCATCTGTGTTTTCTAAATTCCCCCATCAATGCACACAGAGTGTGGGTTGCAAATCACTAATATAGATGGAGATTAAGGCTATACCAAGGATCTCTGGGTCACTTACATTTTGAGGACTCCAAAAGGAACCGATAACAGAGATTGAAGAGTAGTAGTCTAATATGGTTTGGCTGTGTCCCCACCCAATTCTCATCTCCAATTGTAATCCCCATAATCCCCATGTGTTGACAGAAGGACCTGGTGGGATACGATTAGACCATGGGGGCAGTTTCCCCATGCTGTTCTCGTGATAGTGACTGAGTTCTCACAAGATCTGATGGTTTTGTAAGTGTTTGACAGTCCCTCCTTCACACTCTCTTTCACCTGCCACCATGTAAGACGTGTCTGCTCCCCCTTCTGCCATGAATGTAAATTTCCTGAGGCCACCTCCGCCACTTGGAGGAGTCACACCATGTGACTGTGAGCCAGTTAGACTTCTTTCCTTTATAAATTACCCAGTCTTGGGCAGTTCTTTATAGCACTGTGAGAACGGACTAATACATAAAGTTCAAAAGATACTGAAAATGCTTCAGATAAAACTCAACACTCAATTATGAAATAAATCAAAAAGGCTAGTAAGCAAAAAATGAAAGGGAAATTCCTCTAACTTGATTAAATATTCTATCAAAAACCTACAGCAAATATTTTATTTCATGATGAAAATTTAAAAGTATGCCCTTTAAAATAAAAGCATATTAAAGGTGAGCCTATTGCTACCAGTTTGTAACACTGTGCTGAAGGTTCCAGCTAAAGAGGAGAACAAGGAAAAGCAAGAAGAACGATATCAGAAAATAAAATACAAAGACTCATATTATGTGTAGACAATATAATTTTGCACATAGAAAATCTTAGAATATTTAGCAAGAACATTTTAAAAGTAATACAGGACTTCAGAAGGGTTTCTAGATGTGAGTAACCTTCTAAAAAATCAATAGCATTTCTATTCAGCAATAATAACAATAATTATAAAATTTTATAAAAATCTGAAAAAAATACTATTAACAAAAGTATGGAAAAATTGTAGTATTATATAAGGGAATACAATTCAGTAGTTTAAATAATGCTATATATATCAACATGAATAAATCACAAAAATATAATTTAAAAAGTTTTATAATAAAGTATTTAGAATAATATATTTATTCAAGTTTTCCAGCAAATAAATTAATAGTAGATATATTTGTTAACAGCTATGTAACACCAGTAAGAAAAGGTGAGTAACACCAGTAAGTTAAGGTATAGTTGGCCTTCTATATCCATAAGATCTGCATCTGTGAATCCAACCAATTAGGTATTTGAAACAACTGGGGAAAATAAGGAATACCTGTGTCCATACTAAACATGTATAGACTTTTTTCCTTTTCATTATTCCATAAAAAATACAATATAACAACCATTTACATAACACTTACATTGTATTAGGTATTATGGGGAATCTAGAGATGATTGATAGTATGTGAGGAAATGTGCATAGGTTATATGCAAATACACAATTTTATATCAGGGGCTTGAGCATCCCTAGATTTTGGTATACTCTGAGGGTCCTGGAACCAACCCCCTACGGATACCAAGAACTACTGTTAAAACACAACTTCAAGATAACTATTGCCTTATACAAGGGAAGGGAATGAAACAGGAGAGAATAAGAGAGGGAGTTTTAAATCATATTTGTAATATTTTATTTCTTAAAAATGCAAAGTAAATAGAAAATCAAAATGTTGCCTTTACTATGTTTATATTACCTAGGATTTTTGATATGTGGTATATGTTATGATAAGAAAAATTTACAGAATGGTGAGAGATGAGGATAACTATGATCATAGAACATCATGGAATGTAAGAAAGGAGGTTTTTATGCAAAGTCTGTACTGTCAAGGGGGCCATTTGATTGGTGGTTCACAAATTCACTGATTCACTAATAGTCATATAAATAAAGTAGATAAAACTTTAAAAATTTGTATAAGATAGACCTAAGTTTGATTTTTAATTTGGCCTCATTTGTTGTGTGGACTTGGTTAATCTTAATTTCACTAAGCTTCCATATTTTCATCTCTAAATCCAAGTAGTAATAGCTTTTTGTCATAGGATAATTTTGAAAATCAAATGAGAAAATGTACACAAATAATGTATTATAAATATTGGTGACCTACTCACTGGCTCTACCTCTTTGGCCCAGAAGGAGTTGATTTAGTGAAATATCTTTCCAAGAATAATAAGTTCAATTCAATTGGGATCCCTCTGTGCTTCCAAATAATTTAACAATATCATTAAGAAAGCAGAGTGTGGGAGAGAGACCTTGGAGTCAGATAAATAGGCATTCATGTTCAGACTTCTCCACCTTAATGACTGTTTTCTTTCCAAGTCTTAAAAAATGGAGATAATAAAACATTTTCCACTAATTTGTTGTTAGTACTGAGATAAAAAAGGATGCAGGAATGATGAGAACAAAGTTCACCATAAAAGAGTTGTTCCATAAATGTTCATTGTCTTTAGAAAGACAAGAATAATACAAAATGTGGGAATAAGTCACCAGAACGTGTAATCAAATGCCTAAGTGGGTGTACAGATAAGCGTTCCAGGAAGCAAGAGGGCGCAATGTGTAAGAGTGTAAGATCCACTACCTTTTTTATGGTAGGATTAGTCCAAAGGTGTAATACTTCTCAAGTCTAGGCAAAACTACCTGTTTAAGGAAGTGACAAAATAAAATCTTCCTGTATCTCTCAAAGTAGTTTTTGAATTTTTGGCTCATTACCCCTGAGAAGCTTCTTCATCAATCTTCTGAAACATGATCCCTTGAGGCTTCATTCTCGTATCTTATCTAATTCTACAAACTAGCTCTGTTATCTTTTCCTATTTTAATCTGGAGCTTTCAATACATATTTGCCTAAATTTTCATGCATCATTTGCAAAGCAGAAAATTAATAAATAAGACTCAGCTGCAGACTGTGCATTGGTGCACGATTAGTCTGAATCCCCTGAAAAAGCTGAGATAACCTCTGCGAGAGAGGCTTATCTCGCTTGTTTTTACAAATCGAAAACAAGGTGCTGAACAAGGGTTTATCTCAACCAAGAGAGCTACTTGAACAGTTTAGATAACTTTCTATTTGCCAACCAACTTTCTGTTATCAGGAAATACTATAGCAAGAGGCGGCCGTGTAAAATATGTGGAAATTTTCAGCATACATTTATATTCCAGCTTGAAAGATGATGTTGTTTAAGTACCAGACAAGTGATGAAATGCTATTAAAAGTGTACAAAGTAACTGCCAGTCAAAAAAGCCAGAGCAAGCTGTCACAGATAGGCTCATGTATCAACAGCACTGTGACTTTTTGTTTGCTTTTATCACAACTTGGTGTATAAAGAGCCATTTACCTGATTGGATATGGGACAGTTGCCATTTTCCTCTTTCCTTTGAAAAGGTGTATTTTGGAGTCGTGTGCCTGATGATGCTCTAGAGACAGAGCTTTCTATACAGCGGTGTTTCTAGAAATGTCCAAAAATTCAGAAGATACATTTAGAATCCTTCAAGATCAAAAGCTTCCTGCAAAATTTAAGGGGGTGGAGAGGGACGGAAATTTCAAAGGCTTCAAAGGAAAAAACAAACTTGCTACCAGGGAGTGTTTTGCGAGTGAAACTAATTTTCAGCAATGGAATCGATTACAAAAATAAAAGTGGCCTATCCCACAAAGAGGGAGGTAGATGGCAAATGCTGTTTCCTGTTCCACACTTTGGCAAGTGGAATCTTGCAGTGTTAGGGAAATATCACAAAAGAATATTACACCGCGCGACAGAGAAATGTTGAGAAAAGAGGACGAAAGCCTGACAGTGGGAGGAAGCAGATGCATTTGGATGGAACTCGGCAGGAAGTTTAATAACATCGCCTCAGACCTGGCAACTGCTGAACCATAGGCTTACTCTAGCAATTAATCGAACATTCTAACAGTCACAGGAATAAGAAGCTGGCAGAAATTCTGAAAAATAAAAATAAACTGTAAAGAATCTTTTGTTTGTGGCAAACTGCAGATAGACCAACTATGCATCTGATGGATTTTCATTATGCAAAGGGAAGCAGTTCCATATGAAATGACACTTTTTCAAATCAGCTGGCAATGAATTTGGAAAATGAAGATGAACCTCTTGATTTGAATACATTTATGAAATAAGATTGACAAAAATGGAGAAAAGGTATAAAGTGCTGGGGTAGAAAACAGCTAAATCATTTCCAAATTGAAAGTTTGGGATAAATGAAACTTTTAGGGAAACAAACATATACAACTGTGAGACTCATGATATTTATGAAAGAATTTTTATCTGTGAAAAGTTATGCTAAGTCTCTTAAGCAGGATATAAATTTTTAGCTTGAGTTCACTCCTAGAATTCACGTGTAGTTCAGAAACACAGTGTGGACCAGAAGGAAGAGTGTAATCTTAAACAGGTTACTTCATGCTCTGAGACCCAGTTTCACTATCATTGTAAAATGGAAATGATATTGATCTTCTGACGTTGTTGTCATGATTAAACAAGAATATTTATAAAGAATTTAGTACTTTCCTGGCATACAGTAGATGCTCAACAACTGAGATTATCATCACCTTTATTAGGACCTTAACTCACTTTACCCTATGACCTGGAACACAAGAGATTTCGCCTGAGTTTTAAGGGAAGAACCTATAATTAAACAAATAAGTCTTTCACTTCTAAAGAAAATTAGCCTAGTTCAGTGTCACCAGTATTAATGCTCACGTCAACAGGATATAGTGCCATGAAGTGGGAAGCGTATCAAACCAGGAAAAGACTGTAATAGCAGAAAGTCTCTAGACATAACATTCAATATCGTTGATTTACTTGCTGAGAGAATTATCCCCTTTTTTAGTTTTTTGAGTACCTGATTAGTATGAGGACCAAGTATCAATGGGTGTTAAGGCCGCTACCATTTTAACACCTCTCTAAAACTTACTAATCTAATCTCCTCTTAAACAAAGAAATATCAGACTTCAAGTCTAGATTCTTTACTAGTAAGCATCTCTACTTAAATTTAGTAACACTGTTTGTTTTCATAGTATTCATTCTTTTTGTTCCTTTTACAATTTTTAATTTATACATAATAATTACATATATATTTATTGGGTACATGTGATATTTTGATATATGCATGCAATGTGCAATGATCAAATCAGGGATTTAGGATATCCATCACCCATATCATTTATTATTTCTTTATGTTAGGAACATTCTGGCTCCTCTTTTAATTATAATATTTAATAAATTAACTTGTGTCACCTTACTGTGCTATCAAAAACTAGAACTGATCCCTTCTGTCTGTATGTTTGTACCCATTAACCAACCTCCCTTTATCACCCCCACCCCCACTCTTGGCAGCCTGTGGTTAACATTATTCTACTCTTTATCTCCATGAGATCAATTTTTTTTTGCTTCCACCTATGCTTAAGAACATACAATATTTGTTTTTCTGTGCCTGGCTTATTTCACTTAACAAGTAACTCCCAGTTTCATACATGTTGTGGCAAAGGACAAGATTTCCTTTTTATGGCTGAATAATATTCCACTGTGTGTACGTATACCACATTTCCTTTGTCCATTCATCTGCTGATGGACGCTTAGGTTGATATCTTAACTATTATAGTATTCATTCTTATAACTGTCTTGTATTTATAATAATATATTGTTTTTCCAATTAAGGTAATTAAAGAAAATAAAAAATATTCCACCCAAAATTTACTTCTTTTGAAATATTTTGAGATGGGCTATTCAGAGGGCCTGAAGACAGGAATAGCCCTGAAAAGCTGCCTTGTGTGGAAGAGACTGGCATGTGTAGAGAAAAATCTGTAATAGGAAAGTAAAGCAGCCAAGCTTTCTCTGAGGCCTTCCCCCTCATCCAGATTTAGGAAAAATTAACTCAACCACAGGCTACCATCTATGCTTTCTGAGAGTTGCTACCTATAAGGTTTTATCTACATAGTGAGAACACCTCTACCCCAGGCCTTCCTTTCTCTCTACCTCCCATAAGCTCTCTTTTCACAATCCAATCCCCTATCCTTTTGTAACCTCAAAATGGTACAAAAGTATCTGGTCTTTTCTTTGTGTTTCATGTTTTCTATGACTCTCATACACACATGTTAACATTAATAAATTTTCTATTCCTTTTCTCCTATTAATCTGCCTTTTGTCAGTCTATTTTCAGTGAACCTTCAGAGGATAAAGAGTAAGTTTTTCCTTGGCCCCTACATAGTGATAAAGAGTGTGATTTTAAAATACATATATGTATGTAAAAAAAGTGAACATACGTAAGGAAGAATATTCAGTAAATCATTGTTCAGCTTGTCATTAGTTGCAGGTTCTTGATAAAGTTGCTTAAACTTTCTAAGTCCTACTTCCTTGTTTATAATATGAGATCATTGTACGTATTTCCTAAGGCTTTAAAAGTACGTATTTCCTATGGTTACATAATCTAACCATGTATGTGAAGTGTGTAACCAAATGTTCCAGCCCATAGTAATACAGGCTCAATAAATACTTGCTATGATCTTAGGGAATGCCAATCCTTGAGTAAGTGTGTTCATCATTCTATGAAACCAATCTTCATATTTAACAGCCTGGTTATCCAAATTACCTTCTACTTAAAAAGCAGTAAGGTAAGATTTTTATTTAAAAAAAAAAGAAGACAAAGCACATACATACAGAGTTCTTAATTATTTCACTCCTGATAACTGATAGAAATGCTTAAAAAATAATGGCAAGGCTGTTCAGTATATCTGAAAAGAGAAATACATAGCTATATGAGATTGAGAATTAAATAAACAGCAAGTATCCCAGAAACCATATGATATTCTTCTGGGGTATACAGAGGTTGAAGAAAGTAAATAGAGAAAGAAAGTAAAGAAATTGACTTAAACATTGAAGATAAAGGAACACAGAGAATAAAAGAAATATTACCAAATGACTTATTTTAAAATGTTATACAACTTAGGGTCTTTGGTTGTAAGCAATAGAAACTGACTTTGACTAACATAAGCAAGTTTACATTTTTGACTCACAGCAGGGAAAGGCTGAAGAACCAGAAATGGAAATGGGTAGGAACAAAGGTGGCTCAGAGGCATGCAATGGAAATAGAATCAAATCAGGAAAGGTTGCTTAGGATGTTAATATTTGGAGAGGATAGAACTCTATTTTCAGTATTCTTTTCTTTCCGTTAAAATTTCATATTTTCAAAAGAAAGAATCCTCTTAGTCTAGCTCACGGCAAGTATCGCTTCCATGACCAAGAAACACCAAAAAACTTAACAACATTAAAACCCCATTAGCACAAACTCACTAGGAGAACCTCATGGTAATGTACCTATTAGGGAAAAAATAATTTTAATAAAGGACATCAAAATTCTGGTGAAATGGAAAAACAGATGCTAAGCAGCCAAGGAAAACAAAGAGCCATGGCAAGAAGGATGAGGTCCAGGCCAAAGGCATTTCATCATCAAGACTAGCTTTCCAACAGCCATAGTTCTTGGCTTATATTGAATCCCAAAACACAAATCAAAGACAATAGTGCTATGGAGAAAGAATGGCCCTCTCACATTTGCTGGACATCTTTAGTTTGCTCTTCAAGGCCTCCTTTGCCTTTCTCCAACCCTGATCTCACTAAAATAATAATTCTGCATATTAGAAAGCAAAAAGTTAAAGAAAAATTATTAAGGATAATACATTATGACCGAACTTCATTGACACTAAAGGTAGAAGGCCAGGCCCAGTAGCTCACACCTGTAATCCTAGCACTTTGGGAAGCCGAGGCAGGCAGATCACGAGGTCAGTAGTTCAAGGCCAGCCTGACCCACCTGGTGAAACCCTGTCTCTACTAAAAACATAATTAGCCAGGCATGATGGCGTGCACCTGTAATTCCAGCTACTCAGAAGGCTGAGACAGGAGAATCGCTTGAACCCAGGAGATGGAGGTTGCAGTGAGCCAAGATTGCGCCACTGCACTTCAGCCTGGGCAACAGAGCGAGATTCCATCTCAAAAAAAAAAAAAAAAAGATACAAATAGAAGTCAAATTTCAACATGTTGAAGTTTGCTCTTTCCCAATTTAAATGGATTTTAATGGAGTGGGCAGGAGGGGAAGAAATGAAGAAGGATATGGGCACATTATCTTGGAAGAATGCCTACTAAAGGGGCACTAGCTCAATAAAATGAGAGGTAGAGAGGCTCAGCAAACTTCAGAGAACTTGAGAGTCCATTTTTCTGTAGTAGATGGAAATAACAAAAACAATGAACAGAAATATGCCACAATGTCCTACTACTGTTCTATTTATCTATTAATACATAGCTCAGTCTCACATAATCAATGAGATTTGGAGGGAGTTTTTTTTTTTTTTTTTTTTGACAGTCAAATTCACTAAGAGGAAATTTTATGTTGGTAAGATTTCTTATAGGATGTCTCATTATAGACAATTTCATGTGATTTTTAAACTGTTTTTAATTCAAATTTCAGTAATGGTCCTAAACACCGTTGACTAGATAGACCAATTCTGCTAATCTCTCAAATGACAGTGGCTAGACAAGGCAAGACAAGGAGGGAGGTTAAGCCAAGAATTCTCAATGGCAGGAGCAGTAGACGAAGCAGGTTGTATCAGTCCATTTTCATGCTCTGATAAAGACACACCCAAGACTGAGTAATTTATAAAGAAAAAGAGGTTTGATGAACTCACAGTTCCAAGTGGTTGAGGAGACCTCACAATCATGGCAGAAGGTGAAAGGCATGTCTTACAGGGCAGCAGACAGAAGAGAATGAGAATCAAGCAAAAGGAATTTCCCCTTATAAAACCATCAGATCTTCTGAGACTTATTTGCTTCTATGAGAACATCATGGGGGAAACTGTCCCCATGATTCAATTATCTCCCACCGGCTCCCTCCCACAACATATGGGAATTATGGGAGCTACAATTCAAGATGAGATTTGAGAACACAGTCAAGCCATATCACAGGTCCACCCCTAAGCTTTGTAAGGAGACCCACATGCTTTATGCCTCATTATTTAAAGTTACAAATAAGCTAACAAGCTGATAAATTAAATATGCTTATCTGTATTAACTTCTTACCAACTCACAGAATTGATTCAAACTTAGAATGATTGGATTCCTTGGGGTTCCATATCAAAACATGAAAGTGCTGGTGGATACAATTCCTACTCTATTCCTCTGCTTTCTCCCTTCTCCTTACCACCCTGACAACATCCTGAATGGTGAAGGGCCTCCTGTACATCTATGTTGTCATAGAGTGAATATTTCTGTTCCCCCACCCCAAATTTATATGTTGAAGCTCTATCATCCAGTAAGATTGTATTTGGAATAAGGAAGTAATTAATGTCAAATGAAGTCATGAGGGTGTGACCCAGATCCAGTAGGATTAGTGTCCTTATAAGAAGAGACACCACGGTGTGCACTCTCTGTCTCTGAGCAAGCACCAAGGAAAGGCCATGTGAGGACATAGTGACACAGCAGCTGTCTGCATGCTAGAAATAGAGGTCTTACCAGAAATCTAATTGGCTAGATCTTGATATTGGACTTCTAGCCTCCAGAACTATGAGGAAATAAATGTCTGTTGTTTAAGCTACCCAGCCTATTTTCTTACATCAGCACAAGTAGGCTAATACATATGTGGACACCCCACACTGCCCATCCAAGCTCTGTCCACACTTTCTGCTAACAGCCACCCTTTGGTTACCCCTTGTATACCGAAGTGTGCATAGTGGAGACATGGAATGCCATCAAGAAGATAACCTAGGCAAAGAACTATGCAGGTCCTTAGTACTCAAATATGGTGTGGAAGAGTAGGCATAGGCTTTGGGTAGGCATGTACCCCTGACTCCAAAGAATCCTTGCCCTATAGAGAAGAGTATGGTTAAAGCAGCCTCAGAGAGACATCTCAAAAATATGAGGCTAGTTCTTAGGACTTATACCCAGAGACTCAAATTTGATAGATCTGTGATGCCTCAGGGTACTGGATGTTTTCTATTCAGAATTTCTGGTGATTCTGATGAGAATCCCCCATTGGAGAACACTATTCTAAAGAGGAAATATTGTGTAGTGGTTAAATGCATGACTAAATGTGGTTAATTATATTCTGATCTAAAATACCTGACTTTGAATGCTGCCTCTATTGGGCAGTAACCATGGAACTCTATACAAATTACTTAACTAATTTATGCCTAATTTCTTCACTACAAAATGGGATAAATATAAGTATTTCATTCTTATGGTTGTTTGAAGAGGAAATAAGTGAGTATATATTAAACATTTATAAATGTATCAGCACAAAAATTTCTAAAAATTAGTTGACATTTCTCATATTTAAAATAATCGTGGAATGAGTGTGAAAGGCAAAAAACAAATTTATCAAATCAATTAATATATTTTGCCAACACTGAATAGGTAAAGATATTGAAACTACTGCCTGATGCAAAGTTTTTGACACATGTGAAATTTAAAATCTTCAATATGTTCTTCCTATATTCATTATCTTTCTCCTTCATTAACTCTCATAATTGAAACTTGGTTTTGAATATGAAATGAAATTGGTCTGCCAAAGGGATAAAGTTGTTGTCTCTACATAGTGTGAAAGTCATTCCATCTCTGCTATGTAAACTCCTATTAGTAAAAGTGCAAAGTCCATGTACACCTTGAAAGATTTCCCACTCGTAGGATTATCAAAATGTCCTGTGAAAGTAGACCTCACTGAGTATTTCCAGCATACTAAATTCCTAATGATTTTTCCCCCATGGAAAAGCCATGCTTATTCTTACAGGCTAAGAATATGCTTATTCAGAAACAGAACTGAGAAAGTATGCAGGCTAATGAAATAATATTTCAGATCTCACATTTCCATGTGGCAGAACAGGAATAGAAAGAAATCCTACTAAAGCTGGTACTGACATTCCCAGATGTGCAGCCATTAACACATGCTAAAACAGGCTTTTAAAAGAGTCTATGCATTTTTCTCCAAAGAAATATAAAATACCGTTCTCTAAAACAGTCCCATAATCCTCTGTCCTCCTTAACTTAGGAGTTATCAAAGCAGCAAGCAATTTTCTGGAACATTGCCACTGTCGTGAATGTCATAAGTGGAAAAGAAGGAAGACAATGTAAATCAGCATGGTATTTTTATTTCTGGGTTTTTTGTTTTTTGGTTTTTGTTTTTTTTTTTTTTGAGTCCTTACAGAACCATGCAATATTGATTTAAGGTAGGATTACCCACAGCAGTCTATGCATCATTGAAGGGTTTAGTTGAAAGCCTGTTTATTCATTATCGTTTACTGCCACCCAACATATCTTTTGGGGATGAGGATAGGACTCTGCCAAAAAGCTAAGTGAGAGCAAGCTGTATAAATCCACTCTCTAGCAGTACTGGTAAAGTATTAAATGCATCCCCTGCCTGGACCTGGGGCACATGCTGGGCTGGAAATGGCTCTTTGGGGAAGTATTGAAGAATGTGATGTCATACAACTTCTCAAAATGTACTAAAACGAAGTCCAGACATTATCATAATAATTTACATTACCTAGAGTCAGAAGCTATTGATTATTCACAGGAGAATGAAGCCACAAGAACTGTCCCATAAAGGCTTAGTACTCTGCCATACTTACTCAGAAATGTTGAATGCCAGATAAGTTTTGATTCCAATTGTGATCAACAATAATAGAAAATACAAAGCCATGTTTCCTTAAGAGCCTCTTTGACAAGGTTTCTGAGCTCATCATTCACTCTTCCAGACTACATTGGGTACATAAATAATTATGTGTAAATGTGAAAATGGAAATTTTCCAATATGTTTACATTAGGCACAAAAAATATGTCTTATTCATCATTGTATTAGCTGGTCCATAATAGGCTTTTAATTAAATATTGAACTGAAATAGAATAAACTTCCACTCATTTGTCGAAAACGCCATACATTTTTGGGGAAAACACTAGCTTGTGCCTCTACTCTAATTTTCATCAAACTAGTTTTACCATAGGACAGTGTCAATAAATTCCTCAAATGGAAAGTTACAAGAAGGAGTGAGGTAGACTGATTGCATTAATGCCTCCCCTCCAATTGCCCCTTTCTGTGTGTTTGTCTTTTGTCATATAAAATTGTCATCTCCCTGGTTCTGACTCAAAGTCTGGTCATGTGACTTGGTTTTGATAAATAAATGTTTATTGTTGACTGCCAATTATTTGTGATTGTTTGTTGTGCAGCATTATCTAACTGACAGAATAAGCTAGTTTAGTCTTTTTATATTTTGTCTGTGCACTAAGTCTTCTAGAAGGTAGAATTGACCTTTTTGCTCTAAATCAGGAAAAGAAGGAATTTGGCATCTACTCTACTGACATTATTCTTGGATTCCATCTTTTTGGTAAAGCTTTACCTAATATGTATTATACTCTACATTTCACTCTTTAGTATTCAGTGTCACACCATCTTTTTTTTTTAACTCTCAAAATACCCATGATACTGCTAATAAAAACTACACAAATGTACACACACACACACACACACACACACATCCTATGAAACCATGAACACAAAGTAGGACATTGGTATGATCTGAACATATCCAAGATCCACGCATTGGAAAATTAATTCCCTTTTGGGTTCTCAAAAGCTATAATGAAGATTCTGTATTAGATTATAAAAGCCGTAAAAAAATCCTGAATATTTGAAGTAGAAGCTTGATATATGACATTCTTGTTTTTTTCATAAGAAGCATTTGCATTGATTTCAAAAGCTAATAATCATTTTTCTTTTTTATTTCAACTTTTATTTTAGATATAGGGGCTACGTGTGCAGATTTGGTACATGAGAATATCGTGGGATGGTAAGGTTTGGAGTGCAGGTCCTGTTACCCATGTAGTGAGCACAGTACCCACTATATAGTTTTTAAACCTCCCCTCCTCCACCCTATGCTAGTCCACAGTGTCTATTGTTCTCATATTTCTGTCCATGTGTGCTCAATGTTTAGCTCCCACTTACAGGTGAGACGTGGTATTTGGTTTGCTGTTTCTGCATTAGTTTTGTTAGAATTATGGCCTCCAGCTCCATCTATGTTGCTGCAAATAACATGATTTCATTCTTTTTTATGGTTGTGTAGTATTTTGTAGTATATTTGTACTACACTTTTTAATCCAATCTTCCATTGATGGACACCTGCGTTGATTCTATCTTTGCTACTGTGAATAGTGCAGCAATGAATGTACAAGTGCATGTGTCTTTCTGGTAGAATAATTTATTTTCTCTTGGGTATGTACCAATAATTCTGTGAATAATGACATTGGTCATTTGATAGGAATAGCATTGAATCTATAAATTGCTTTGCACGCTATGGCCTTTTTTACTTTATCAGTTCTTGCAATCTGTGAACATGGAATGTTTTTCCATTTATTTATGTCATCTCTGATTTCTTTGAACAGTATTTTGTAGTTCTCCTTAGATATATATTTAACCCTCTTAGTTAGCTGTATTCCTAAATACTTCATTTTTGTGTGTGTGTGGCTATTGTGATATTCCTTAAATTTAAAAAACATTTCTCTAGATGCTAAGTGGGGAAAGGACTAGAAAGAAGGAAGAAAGAAAGCAGGTATCTATATGAGATATATTTTCTTGAGCTACAGAGGTAGGGGAGGTGAAGAAAAGTCACATCAAGAGTTACACTAGCCAAATTTGATCATTTAATATTTGCACTGTAATACTGACATATTAATTATAAATTTTATGGTGTTCAAGCATGATTTCACTAAAATTATAACCTGGACATTTCTAAAAGAGGAAAATACTTGTGACTACTGATTTTGCATGCCTCTCAGTAATACATATAGTACAAAAAAACCAAAAAGTTTTATTAAGTCACCACAGGTAATGATAATAAAACAGTAACATTGATAATATAGTTGGACCTCCACATCTGTGGGTTCTGCATCTGTGGATTAAACCAACTTTGGATTGAAAATATTTGAAAAACAACGGCTACCCCAAGAAACTACTTTTTCCTCCTCGGCCTCCAGGCTTGTAATGGGAGGGGTTGCCATGAAGGTCTCTGACACTACCTGGAGACATTTTCCCCATGGTCTTCAGGATGAGCATTAGACATCTTGCTATTTATGTAAATTTCTGCAGCCCACTTGAATTTCTCCCCAGAAGATGGGTTTTTCTTTTCTTTCGCATAGTCAGGCAGGAAATTTCCAAACTTTAATGCTTTGCTTCCCTTGTAAAACTGAATGCCTTTAACGGTACCCAGGTCACATCTTGAATGCGTTGTTGCTTAGAAATTTCTTCTGGCAGATACCCTAAATCAGTTTTCTCAAGTTCAAAGTTCCACAGATCTCTAGGGTGGGGGAAAAATGTTGCCAGCCTCTTTGCTAAAATATAACAAGAGTCACCATTACTCCAGTTCCTAACAAGTTCCTCATTTCCATCTGAGACCACCTCAGCCTGGACCTTATTGTCCACATCACTATCGACATTTGGGGCAAAGCCATTCAACAAGTCTCTAGGAAGTTCCAAACTTTCCCACATTTTCCTGTCTTCTGAGCCTTCCAAACTGTTCCAACCAGTGCCTGTTACCCAGTTCCAAAGTCACTTCCATAGTTTTAAGTATCTTTCCATCAACCCCCACTCCTGGTACCAATTTGCTGTACTAGTATGTTTTCATGCTGCTGATAAAGACATTTCTGAGAAGAAAAAGAGGCTTAATTGGATTTACAGTTCTGCATGGCTAGGGAGGCCTCAGTATCATGGCAGGAGGTAAAAGGCACTTTTTACAAGGTTGCAGTAAGAGAAAGTGAGGATGAAGCAAAAGCAGAAAACCCTGAAAAACCCAACAGATTTCATGAGACTTATTGACTACCATAAGAATAGCATGGGAAAACCAGCCCCCATGATTCACTTACCTCCTCTGGGTCCCTCAATTCTGGGAGATACAATTCAAGTTGAGATTTGGGTGGTTACACAGCCAAACCATATCAGATGGCCTTCGTTGGTACCTTCCTATTCTATATTAATTTACTACTCCTCAAATCAAGTGGTGACTATTTTTTCACCTCTCCCTAAATTTAACTTGACCTAGTTACTTGCTTTGCTTTATAGAATACAACAGAAGTGAAGCTATGTCAGTTCTAGGTCTAGCCTCGGATGGCAGCGGCAGCTTTCCCCTCTTTTTTTTTTTTTTTTTTTTTTTGAGAGAGTCTTGCTCTGTCACCCAAGCTGGAGTGCAGTGGCATGATCTCAGCCCACTGCAAGCTCTGCCTCCTGGATTCACGCCGTTCTCCTGCCTCAACCTCCAGAGTAGCTGGGACTACAGGCACCCACCACTATGCCCAGCTAATTTTTTTGTATTTTTAGTAGAGATGGGGTTTCACCGTGTTAGCCAGGACGGTCGCAATCTCCTGACCTCGTGATCCGCCCATCTCAGCCTCCCAAAGTGCTGGGATTGCAGACATGACATGACAGACATGACACGACCCACTGTGCCCGGCCAGCTTTCCCCTCTTAAAAACCAGATGCCAGGTAGGAAGTCCAACTACCATGAGACCATTACGCTGTAAGAAAGCTCAAGCTAGCTATGTGAAGAAGCCACATAGAGAGAGAGAGACAGAGAGACAGATACACACACAGAGAGAGGCTCAGCTCAGTCAGCCCCTAGCAATCCTTGCTGACACTCTAGACATGTGAGTGGCAAAGACATCTTGTATATTCCAGTCATAGCAGAAGAGCTGCCTAGCTGAACCCAACTCAAACACAGGATTGTAAGAAATAATAAACTACTGTTGTTTTAAGACACTAAATTTAGTGGTGTGGCTCTTTATTGAGAAGAGAAAACTGAGAAAACTTGTATTTATATAATTTAATTCACATAATAACCCCATGAACAGTTACTCTCTTGGTGCACAGGTAAAAAAAACTGAGGCACTAAAAATTTAAGTTAGCAAATGGCAGAGTAAGAATTTTAATCAAGGTATCTGGCTCCGGAGTCCTTCCTCTTAACTTCCAGATGCAATTGATATCAATAATATATTCATGTGACCTGGCAAAGCATTTACAGAGATTATATGCTATTTTCGAGGGTGTGCCACTCACACTTTATTCTTTGTGAATGTTTTCCCTGGATTTGTGCAACTTTCTGCTCTACATGTGCTCAACACAAAAACATTTCTAAGGTTTTTAGCTATGAGACCCATTGAAAATATACAAATCAAAATAAAATTTAAAGGTACACTTTGCTCTAAAATCATCTGGGATTGGCCTTTTGGCTGTGTCAATAAGAATGCGTCAGAGTGCAAAAAGTGCAGGAAGCAGTGATTTTTTTTCTGACCAATGCAACTGCTGAAGTGGAATTTCACTTTTACACCCTAAGGAAAACACTTAGATTTTATAGCTCCAGAGGCTGTTTAATGGTGTTACATATGGAACGTCAGGATGTCCATGATTTATGCACTGTAGGAAAAGCTTTTCCAGTTTAACTCAATCTCAAGTTATTCTTTCCACCAAAAGCAACAAGGGTGTAAAATCACCCTGTTACTGTCACAGCCTGGCAAGGAAATATGTTGAGTAAGTTGAGACATGATTCATCCTACCTCCAACCTTTTTAAGGTAAAATCTTGTTTTTAACTGTTATTTATGCCTATAGAAACCATTCCTTCTGTTTTTTGTTTTTTGTTTTTTTGTTTAAACTTTCAATAGTCTATGTCATATATGTTTGGCCTCCCAAAAAGTCTCAAAATATGTATCCGTGGGATCATTCCTCCTCTTCATTCAATTATTCTAAAACATAAAGACATTTTGTCTGAAGTTATAGTAGTAACGGATTTGGTTTGGATAAGGGTTCATCTTCAAATAGCTGGGATCTAAAAACAAGTACTACCATTGATTTTGTTTTTAATAGCCATCATTTCCCCCTGACTTCCCCTGGGAAAGGATTTGAAAGAACTTGAGATTTTCCACTTACATTAGATTGAACCATTCAACTCAGCTCTGTTTTAATGTCTTAAAGCTATCTTGGGGATTACTTTCATGCTATATTAAAACGCTCACTCTTAAAACAATGGGTTCGCTTTTTACATTATGATAGGCATACTATGTTTAATAAATATTTATTAATATTTCCATCTTAGGGAAATTTCAGCGTGTAAAAGAAAATAAAAGCGAGGTATACAAAGACTCTTCTGAAGTACTATTCTGGTAAAAGTTTATTGCATTGGGATCTAAATGTCCCATGCATGACTAACAAATGTAATACTCACAACTCCATGACAGATATTGAAAAAGCTAAGCAAAAAGAACCTTTTAGAAACAAAGAAGTTGGAGGTAGGTAATATAACCTTATATTGCAATATTTGTGAATCTAGTAGTTTAAAATAATCATAAAAGGGAAACACATTAACATTTGCTTTAGGATCTTAAAGTGAATCATCTGAAACTAATTTTTGGAAGGATTGAGCTGTTCCTACAATTTTAACACCTCTATTTTCTGTTATAAGTATGCTTTTTCTACCTAGTAAACCACTATAACCTCCAAATTGTACAGTAAATGCCCAGAATAGGCCTTTGCTGGAGAGGTATGTATGTGCTTGGATTTGTTAGGTAGTATGTTTGGCAGGGCTTGTTTGATTTTTCCCTTCTAGGAATTCTTCCATTCTGGATATTCTGATCCAAGTTTCACTAAAATTTTTCTGTGAAACCCTAAACAAGTAACTTAATATGCCTACATTTTAGTTACTTGAAAAGAAAAAAAATAACCTAGTTCACAGTGTTAATTACAGAAATTACCCAAAGAAATTATTTCCCAGCAATCTGAAAAACACAAACCAAATTAGTTCCTACTATTTCTGAGATTTTCAGAACATTTAATTTTGCAGAGCAAACTAAGTTCGCATTTGGCCAACCAGTAAACTGAAGTAACTTTTATTTTTCATAATGTAGTTCATATACCAAAAGCATTAGGCCGATCACCAAGTAGATAAATTACTAATATTAAGAGTATGTTATTGAGAGCAACACATGGCAAATATAACTATCAAACTTCTTTATCTATCTATGGCATTTTATTTTCATTTAAATTATGTATAACTCCACGGCTATCCTTGTATTTTTTTCCATTGTTCTATTTTTTCCAACAAAAATATCACATTTGTGTGCACTTGCAATTACTATTTCAGTCACTATTTTAGTTGCTAGCATTGCAATTACTATTTCAGTAACTCTGAAATTTAATTCTAAACATGTGCAAATAATGTTATAGCCATCATTTACTGAATTAAAGCAGGTTTTCTGCATTTATGACATCTCACAATCCTCCCCTGTAAAGATATTCCTACAAATACACGGCCAAAACTTAAGTAAGAAGTTATGTTCCTTTTAGGACAACAGCTGTACTATTATTCTCCCGCTACATTTCTCTTGCAGGTAGGAACTTTTAATACGATTAATCACACATTCATATTTTTTTCAGATTTTTCTTTTTAAAAATGTTTGTGCATGTTCTCTTTAAGAAACTATTCACAGTGCCACAGAGTAATTAAACCATATATACACACACACACACACACACACATATATATGAACACATAAGGTTGGGAATTATTTTTCCTAGGGCTCATGAAGTCCCAGCAGGACTTGCTCTATTATTCTATTGTTAATGAATAAGTAGTGCAACAAGATTAAGAAAAACTTAAAATGTGTATGTTGAAAGAAGTTGCTGTTAGCAGAGTCCAAATCATGCTTTACAAAAAGCTGACTACTAATTTGTATAGACATCGGTAGAATCCCAGAGGCTATATGAAAATCCCCATAGTGCTTTCTGCGAAAGAGATTTAAGTATAGCAATTATTGCATTGTTTGTGGTTACAGTGCAGTTAACCTCCCTTATGTAGCCTTAGGCATAGACAGAAATTTGACATAGCAAAGATTTTAATGATTTTCTTCCTTTCTTACCTAATATATTTACCTTGATAACTTTATAGTATGGGAACTACAGGCTTTTTTTAAAGTGGAGAAAAGGGGGTAATATTGAACATATTTAAGAATCTTTTCAATATGGGTAATACTTAGTAAGAATGATGGCAACTATAGCAACAACCAATGAAAATGGATTCTGTCTGTAAATAACTCTTCCCAACCAGTTGAATATCAGCCTTGGCACAGGCTCATACTGTCAAAGAAATTTACAGACACCTGAACATTTCTGTTCTCTGTTCCTGGTGTCTTTGCCTATAAGTGCATTCCCGATCTCAAGAGCTTAAAGAACCAGATAAAGCATAAATATATACATACATACATACATACATACCTACACTTAAAAGGATCAAAGAGGTAAGAAGACAATAAATAATTACTAAGGTCCAAAGGGAAGGAAAATTGAGGACTGAAGGAAGAAAGCTGTTTTGGAATCACTTTTGTCCTAAAAAGATTTGTGGATCCAGGGAGATTACAATATTTGTTTGGATCAGCTTCACAAGAGGAGACAGAAATTAAAGCCTGGCATGTACAAGGTGGGAAGCCGAACAGAAAGCCCAGCCAAGTGGACTGCATTTTGAAGGTAGGGATGTCCCAGCAATAATAGATCTTATCTGCATTTACATTCAAATTTTAATCTCCCATACTGTCCAGAGATATTTTAAACCTTGAAATTGGATTAAGGCAGTACTAGGAGCGGTAACCACAGACTCCTAGCAAAAACATTAGGAATATTGCTAAAAATTGAACATGGACTGAGTCATAAACCAAGTATCAACAAATACAAACAACTGAAAATCATATAGAGTATGCTCTTAGGCTAAAATCCAATTAAGCTAGAAACTGCTGAAAAGGAATGAACAAAATAAAATGTTTTTTCAATTTAAAGAAAGCTGAAAATGCCAATAACCTTAGAAATGAAGAAATAAGCTTCTTAATAACCTGGGGGTAGAGAGAAAATTATAACGAAAATTTAAAAACATTTAAAATTGAAAAATAATGAAAATACTATATATCAAAACATGTCTGCAGATTTAGGCAAAGAAGTATTTAGAAGACTACATATTGTCTAAAATGAATATATGAGAGAAGTATAAAATCGCTAAGAATCATCTCAAAGAGAGAAAACAAACAGCAAGAAAACTCAGAGTAGGATGAAATAAAAATAAAAGTAAAAATTACTGAATTAGAAAATCACATAACAGAAAAAGTCAACAAAGATAGTTTTTTAAGTTTCATAGATGAGAATCATCACATTAGAACTAAACATAGGATATTATGAACTGCTTTCAGCCAAGACATTAAAAATTCAAAAAAATAAATAGTTTAAAATCTCAACAAATTTATTTTTTTCTAAAAGAAGAAAACATTGAATAGTCTTCTAAGTTTTAAAGTAACTGAATCAGTAGTGTAACATTTTCCTACTGAAAAGGAAAACTACGGGCTTTGATCCAGCATTTTCTATTTGGCACAATGATACTCACTCATTTTTTGAGTCTCTCACATTCCTCAATGTTTCACTATCTCTGAGCAATGCAGGGTGCATTATCTTAGATGTATTTCTCTTCTCTGACATCCCATTAAGTGGTGGCTAAATTCTGTTATGTCTATCATTTAAGTCATCCTTAGATCTCCCCACTTCTCTTTTTCCTAACAAATCGTTTTTTTTTAACCTCATTCAGGTGGCCATCATCACTGCTCTCCTGGATGACTCCAAGGGTTTCTGTACAATCTCTGTCTCTTGTATTGTTCATTCTCAAACAAAGTGATACTTCTATAATCAGAGTGATATTTCTAAAACAAAAAGTTTATCACGTCTCTTCCCTGATTTTCAAAAAAAGAAAAGTAGGTAAAAGTTAACAATAAGAAGCTTATCATCTTTCCATTTCCCAAGGGACGTAAAACATCTTTAACGTGTTTTTCAAAGATTTTCAAAGATTTACTCCATTCATTGTTCCATCTTCATCTCTCACAATTATTCTCCTTAAGCTCTAAGTTTTAAACATCAACGTACTTTAACTTTTCTTAACAATCATGATTTCTCTTGCCTCTGAATACTTGTGTGTAATGTTCTTTCTGACTGTAACTCTCTTCTCCCATGTACTCCTTTTCAGTTGAACAGTATTTATTAATCCTTTAAATCTTAGTTTCAACTTTACTTCCTTAGAGAATCCTTCATTTACTTTCCAAGTGGGTTAGAGGTCTTTCCTATGTGTTCACATAACATATTCTAACTTCCATCATAGCACTTCATAGAATGTGTTGAAAATATTTTCTTACTGGTCTGTATTTTCCCACTCGATGGTAATCTCAAAAAGGCTAAAATATTATCTACTTAATATCATAATCCCAGTATTTAGTAGTACATGAAAAGATTGAATCACCCGTAAAATATAGCTAAATTGTATTTGACAATAAATGCTCAAAATTTTCAATAAAAAGCAAACACTAAGATTAGTCTTTCAGACTGTAAAATTTCTCTTGGCCTATCTTAAATTCACTAAATCTGTCTTCTGCCATCTCAAATTTAATATTGATCCTCCCTAGTAAATTACTGAATATGATCTGGCATATTTTTAATTCAAAATACTGCATCATGACCCAGTAAATTTTATTATATTAATGCAAGAATAGTTCAGTATTATAAAATCTAGTGACATAATTTGTTACATCAAAAATCACAGTAAAACTAAATAATATCAGCAAAGATTGAAGACACCGTTGATAAAATTTAATGACTAACATTGTTAAAACCTAAGTTATGAGAATATAGAAACCAAATATGATAAACTAAGAACAAATAATACTCTAAGTAGCAAAACATTAAAAGCATTTTAAATTTTCTCTGTCATCAGCAGTTAATATATTTTGAATATTCTACCAAATACACTAAGAAAAGGATCATCACAAGTATTGCAAGAGATAAAATATTGTATTTTTGCTGATAGCACAAATGTTCAGACAGGAAACCTACAGAACTCCAGGTAAAACAAAAAGGTCCTCTGAGAATTAACAAGACACATGGCATGGTTGGTGCATATTTCTTTCCAAAAATTGTCAATAGCTTTTCTCTCTATGGACAATAAGCAGTAACAAAAATACGAAAGATATTTCATTAACCATACTAAAAAACAGAATATTTTTAAGAGTTTTAGGCTAAATTTTTTACTAAAATATTCCTTATAGAAAACATATTAACAAAAGCTGAATTCGTGGAAAGACATGCCATGTTCTTGGATGAGAACACTTCATATGAATTAAATTCAGTTTTCTCAAAATTAACATATATTCAGTGCAATTCTAATTAGAATGCTAATATTACCTAAAATTTTTAAATGAATTTATATTAAAATTCATATGGAAAATTGAACTGAAAAATGCAAAAAAAGTTATGAGAAAAACGATGTCAGAGGGACTATTACCACCAGAAACCATAACATGCTATAAAAACGCTAAAAAAAAGTAGTTAGTATGGTATTTGAAAGAAATGGGCAAATAAATCAATGCAAAATTATAGAAATAACAAAATAGTTCTCTTATATATGATAATGTAATATATGGCAATGGCATATTTTAATTCAATGCTTTATTTAATCTAGTGCATGTTATTGTTATAACTGGCTAAACATCTGAAAGAAAAAAATGTTGAACCTTCATCTCACACTATATGGAAAAATAAATTCCAGATGGATTAAAGGAAATTCTTTTTTTAAGTTTTAAAATCAAAGGTTTCTAGTAAATATTAACAACAAAGTAAGGCTTGGATATACCATCTGAAGACAGAAGCCCAGGAGTTATTACAAATATACATATAGGCCTATTTGACTCTACAGAATATCATACATTTGAGTAAAAGACATATTAGAGACACTGAAGTCCTGATATCTTACTTCCCCCAAGCCTGCTCCCTCTGTCCTTCCTAATCTCAGTTGATGGCCACCTCATATTTTCATTTGCTCTGGGCAAAAGCCTTAGAGTCATCCTTGACTCTTCTTTCACATCTATCATCAATAAGTCAGAAAATACAACTTCCTACCTCTGAAACAGACACAACGTCTGGCTTCTGACCATGCCGTTCCCACTGCTTTCTCCCTGCTGCAAACTGTCATCCCCTGAGGCCTACACTGCTCTAGTAGTCACCTGCAGGCCTCTCCCCCTATTCTGTTTCTTCTTCATCAGGCTCCGGAAATTATCCTTGTTTTAAATTTTATTTATTTTTTTTTGAGACAGAGTCTTGCTCTGTCACTCAGGCTGGTGTGCGGTGGTGTGATCTCAGCTCACTGAAACCTCTACCTCCTGGGTTCAAGCGATTCTCCTGCCTCAGCCTCCCGAGTAGCTGGGATTATAGGTGTGCACCACCACACCCCACTAATATTTGTATTTTTTTTTCTTTTGAGACAGAATCTCATTCTCTAGCCCAGCTGGAGTACAATGGCATGATCTTGGCTTGCTGCTACCTCTGCCTCCCAGGTCCTGCCTCAGCCTCCCGAGTATCTGGGATTACAGGCATGCACCACTATGCCCAGCTAATCTTTGTGTTTTTCGTAGAGATGGTGTTTCACCATGTTGACCAGGCTGGTCTTGAACTCTTGACCTCATGATCCACGCCCCCCCCCCCCCATCAATCCCCGCCCCGGCCTCCCAAAGTGCTGGGATTACAGGCATGAGCCACCACGCCCAGCCTAATATTTGTAATTTTAGTAGAGATGAGGTTTCACGGTGTTGCAGGCTGGTAGGCTGGTCTCGAACTCCTGAGCTCAGGTGATACACCTGCCTTGGCCTCTCAAAGTGCCAAGATTACAGGCCTGAAATTATCCTTTTAAAACACAACTTAGATGTGATCATTTCTCTACTGTAAACCTTGCAACAGCTACCCATTTCTCTCAACATAAAAACCAATGTCCTTACAACCACCACCCCCAACCTGGCCCCACACCCCATTCTTTCTCTAACCTCATCTACTACCCTCAGCCTTGGTTCACTCTGCACCTTGATTCACTAACCACAGTGGTGATTCCTCACTGTTTCTCCAACACAGCAGGCCTCCTGCTCCTCCTGTCTACAATGGTCTTCCTCTGTCATCCACATGCCTTACTCTGACCAGTCTTTTAAATATCTGCTCCATGTTACGTTCTCAGCAAGGCCTACCACCTTATTTAAAAGAGCAGTCGCCTCCCAGGCCCCTTCTTCCTGCTCTATTCTCTTTGTTTTTTTCTTTTTCAATGTTCTCTTTCCTAAACTTGTCACCTTTTACATACTCTATAATTTAATTATTTATTATGTTAATTGTTTTGTTCCCCACCCCCACGCCCCCACTAAAATGCAAGCTCCTTTAAGGCAAAGATCTTTGTCTGTTTTACAAACTGATGTCTCTAGAACTGTAGAACAGGCTCTACCACAATGTAGGAGCACAAAATAAGTTAATTTTGACAGGATGAATGAAGAAACGAAAGCTGTATCATATCATAATAAAAGTCAATGGACAATAACTTAAGTAAATTTATCTGCAGTGCACATGACTATCAAGTAAGTGATCTTTATGTAGTTTGACCTGATAATGTCATAAATATATATACATAAATATGTATGTGTACATACGTGTGTGTGCATATTTAGCTCTATATATATATGTTTAAAAAGAGAGAGAGAGACAAAAAAGGAGAGAAAAACAACATGGTGATACATGATTATTATTTCTTTCATATTTATCTTTTTTCCTAATTTTCTTAAATTAGCATTCAACTTTTATAAGTACAGAAACATAAATATTAACTTTTAAAAATAACTCAGTTGAACATTATCTTCACTAGCAATGCTTATTTGATCACCCACTCAGACATAAATTTTTGTTTCTCCAAAGCATAGCATACTTCCTGGTATTTAAACCACAACTGTGGCCTTTGTTGACCCAACCCTATAGATGGTTAACTCCTGAAGAAAAACATGTAAGCTTGCATTATTTTTGTGAGTCCTTGGTATTCTCTGCAGGATTTCACTACATAAAGCAAGTCTCTGTCTCTTGATAACATGTTTTACTTCTCCAGCAGGCAGGCCAGTGCTCTTGTAGAGCTATCTGCCTGTTTTTAGTGTTTTCTTTGTTTTTTTAGTTTTGCAATGTCACTTAATAATAAATATTTATTTTTATATATCCTAATTTTGATCATTATGTACTCATAAAATCCTGTATTTTCATGTCTTCCCATTATTGTATAAATGAGCTATTATGGGTATTCTTTGTGTCATTCAAATAAATCTCCAATTGCCACAATTTGAATTTTATAACAAAAGTAATACATATTCAATGTAGGGGAAAAAACAAAAACATTCCACTTTGAAGGGAAAAATAATACTGTTAACATTTTTGTATATGTTCATTCATATTTTCCTTTCATATTATTAAATATAGATATTTATTTACAACAAAATTAAAATAATAAATCTGATTTCCTACCAATATTATTTATTAGTAAATTTTCCTACATCAATTAATGCATGTCCACAATAGCCTTTTAATGGCTCTATAGTATTCTATATCATGTTGAACATTAATGTTTTGTCCATGTTTTACTCTTCTGAGCAATGTGGTTTTGTCTATCCT
Source organism: Chlorocebus sabaeus (assembly GCF_047675955.1). Classification (NCBI taxonomy): domain Eukaryota; kingdom Metazoa; phylum Chordata; class Mammalia; order Primates; family Cercopithecidae; genus Chlorocebus; species Chlorocebus sabaeus. Next base: position 119,049,701 of record NC_132911.1, read on the forward strand.
TACATCTAAATTCTTAAATGTACTTTTAATTATATCTTTAGAATCAATTCCCACAAATAAAATTATTGATTCCAATGGGCAAGAGTATTTTTTTCCTGCTTAGTTGTTTGATATTTAAAAGTATTACATCCTATGATCAATGCCCTCATTTTTCCAACAGTATGCTGATAGCATATCCTGAAGATTTTTCAACATCTTTGTGGTCTAATCAGAGTTTCATTAACATTTTAGTGCTTAGATAATCTTTAGAATGAACAACATTGTTGTCTTTTTAATTACTCAAAGTCTAGTTGAAGCAAGTCAGAAAATATTACAAATAGTTTCAACAATTAAATATGGCACATACATATGAAAGAGGTGGTAGTTCCACATTAAGAAGAACTTTGAAATAAATCACAATTATGTGGTGCTGTAAATGTATCCACTAAGTGTAGAAGCACAATTAAGAGTCTAATTATAAGGGAAAATGCGATCACATCCTAAGTAGGAGCCTAAGCCACAAACCTGTTCCTACTTGCGCCATTGTGTTCAAGAAACCCTGAGGCTCTTCTGTGTCAATGATTTGAGGAGTTTCCACAAATTTGCCCCAGTTTTATCTCACTCCTCTCCCCTTAATGCCCATTATCTGTCTCATTATCTTCATTAAATTTCCTCTATAAACTTTCTTAGTTATTTTTTTTTAGACCATATCTCCACCTAGGTTGCCCACCCAACTTGCATCAGTCAAACCCTGATAAAAAATGTCATCCAAAATTTGACACCTCCTCTAGCATATCTCTCTGATGAAGAAACAAGACGTGGTTGACAAAAGATTCCTACTGTCAACCAACTTGTCTTTCAAAAGGTCACAATTAAGCAAAATCCTTTCATCTGTTTAACATCCTTTTCATCCTTTCATCTATTTAACGTCTCATAAACACAAGACTTAACCTTTAAAAGCTTCATGCAAGTGTAGAAGACACAGAAGCAAATGCTTCCCACTTTATTTTTAGCCAATGTGAAAACCAATAAACTGGGAAACATTAAGTCTTAATTTGGGGAGGAGGTGTAGATGTTTAATATTCACAGTTAGATAACTTCAAGCAATCAATGGATATTATTCTCACACCCCAGTAGAGCATATGAGAGTTTTTGTTGTTGTTGGGATGATGATAGATAGAGTTGGAGGACAAAGAGAACTTAGTCACCTAAATCTATTTAACTCCATTCATCTCTTTCCCTTTTTATGATATCAAGTGATGTAGCCAGTAGCAAAGACTCAATCTTAAAATGTCCTTCCAGTTCTATGGCAGGATATAGCACGCCTTTTTCTTTTGGTCACTCAATTTAATTGCTGTCATTTAATTTCTAGAAAAGGGCAAAAACAAAGTTACAGAAGACTGTTACTTTCTACATGGCAATAAAACTTTTCAAATGTCCTCTGATGTGATTTTTTATTTCCTAGCACTGTTTGCTGACCCATGGCCTTTCCAATAAATTTGGGAAATCCATTTGTTTAGACTAATGGTAGAAGCTAATTAAATGTTTAAAATTAAATTAGTATTTATCCATGATACTTCCAAATAGGCTCTAGAAACCCACTGCCATCGTAACACTCTAATATAAAGTACTTCGATTTATAAGAGCCAAACACCTGAGAGAGAAAGAGCTGAATTTTTGAATTCCAAGAAAATTTGATTTAGAAGGCAAATACTATAAACTATGATAGAAAAGATTAGAATATAACTCCGAGGTTTGTTTTTTGTTTTTTTTGTTTTTTTAAACCATGGAGGAAGATGAAATCCTGTGCTGGAATTCTTTTTTTTTTTTTTTTCTTTTGAGAAACCTGGAGGGAGGAGAAAAGAGAGATTTAGCTACAGGGATGGGTTTCAGAGATGGAACTCCATTAAGAAAAACTCTGTAATGAGTTGGGAATCATAAAAGAAAATGTCAACAGAAATCGCCTAAGTAGTTTGAGGATACAGGAATAGAGGGAAATTTTGCTCCATGTTTCAACAGATCTTTGAAAAGAAGCAGAGACTAGTAGCAGAGAGCTCGCTTCAAATAACAGGATCTTATAAAGAGAAAGTATAGATAGGAAACCAACATCTATTACCCACATAAGCGGTACAGTTGTCACAGTGTCACTAAAGGCAAAATTGGAGAAAGGTGAATTGCATTGGCAACCACCAGGCCATAACTATGGCAAAAGGACAGAACTGGAAAGACACAAGCCTCAGGAAACTTCAGAAGCAGAAGCAGCTAAAACAGAGGCTTTCAAAGACTAGGCCGAATAAGCTTACCTTAAATACCTCAAACAGAGGCTGTTGACAGCCAGAGAGGAACCAGAGGTCTGGTCCTCAAGATGATTTGTATATATCCACTAAAAAAAATTTTAAAGGCTGCTTATACTCTTGTTAATGTTTAAATTGGCATCCATAGTTTTCCATTCTAGTCTTACGTAGTTGTAAAATATGTCATTTCTAGTGTGCTATAAATAATGAATTTTAAAATAAACCTGTTATATTGCTCTTTTAAATGAATCAAATGCAATCTAAATACCATACAGATTTGATATCTGCCATAATCCATCTATAAAACATATATAAACTAGCAAGCTCCTCTTTATCAATCAGAAATTTTAGAATGGAGAGCATCCTTTTTTTTGAATTTATATGTTATATTCATTTCAGTTTCACTATAGAATTTAATGTGATGTAATATTATGCCCAAAAGCATTAATCAATGTATCATGCTTCACTATAACAAAATAAGCATATAAATTGAAATTTCACTTTTTATTTTGACTTTGAGATCATAAAGCTGTAAGTAAAAAAGAATAGAAAGTGTTAGCAATAGAAACCCAGTTACATTAGGGTATTGCTATATAATGGAATACTATGCAGCTTTAAAAACCCATAGTGATTATATGTATGTCTCACTATATATTAATATAGAACATATCTTTTTCAGAAGAAAAAGAAACTATAGAATAATGTGTGAGAAGAGAAAGTAAAATTGGAATTTATAAGTGAAAGCTTGATTTTATAGCAAAATTTCTGAAACACTAAAACATTATATTAGTCTGCTTTCACACTGCTATAAAGAACTACCTGAGACTGGGTAATTGATAAAGAAAACAGGTTTAGGTCATGTGGTACTTCTAGTTCTAGATCCTTGAGGAATCGCCATACTGTTTTCCATAATGGTTGAACTAGTTTACAATCCCACCAACAGTGTAAAAGTGTTCCTATTTCTCCACATCCTCTCCAGCACCTGTTGTTTCCTGACTTTTGAATGATCGCCATTCTAACTGGTGTGAGATGGTATCTCATTGTGGTTTTGATTTGCATTTATCTGATGGTAAGTGATGATGAGCATTTTTTCATGTGTCTGTTGGCTGTATGAATGTCTTCTTTTGAGAAATGTCTGTTCATATCCTTTGCCCACTTTTTGATGGGCTTGTTTGTTTTTTTCTTGTAAATTTGTTTGAGTTCTTTGTAGGTTCTGGATATTAGCCTTTTGTCAGATGAGTAGATTGCAAAAATTTTCTCCCATTCTGTAGGTTGCCTGTTCACTCTGATGGTAGTTTCTTTTGCTGTGCAGAAGCTCTTTAGTTTAATTAGATCCCATTTGTCAATTTTGGCTTTTGTTGCCGTTGCTTTTGGTGTTTTAGACATGAAGTCCTTGCCCATGCCTATGTCCTGAATGGTATTACCTAGGTTTTCTTCTAGGGTTTTTATGGTATTAGATCTAACATTTAAGTCTCTAATCCATCTTGAATTAATTTTCGTATACAGAGTAAGGAAAGGATCCAGTTTCAGCTTTCTACTTATGGCTAGCCAATTTTCCCAGCACCATTTATTAAATAGGGAATCCTTTCCCCATTTCTTGTTTCTCTCAGGTTTATCAAAGATCAGATGGCTGTAGATGTGTGCTATTATTTCTGAGGACTCTGTTCTGTTCCATTGGTCTATATCTCTGTTTTGGTACCAGTACCATGCTGTTTTGGTTACTGTAGCCTTGTAGTATAGTTTGAAGTCAGGTAGCGTGATGCCTCCAGCTTTGTTCTTTTGACTTATGATTGTCTTGGAGATGCGGGCTCTTTTTTGGTTCCATATGAACTTTAAAGCAGTTTTTTCCAATTCTGTGAAGAAACTCATTGGTAGCTTGATGGGGATGGCATTGAATCTATAAATTACCTTGGGCAGTATGGCCATTTTCACAATATTGATTATTCCTATCCATGAGCATGGTATGTTCTTCCATTTGTTTATGTCCTCTTTTATTTCACTGAGCAGTGGTTTGTAGTTCTCCTTGAAGAGGTCCTTTACATCCCTTGTGAGTTGGATTCCTAGGTATTTTATTCTCTTTGAAGCAATTGTGAATGGAAGTTCATTCCTGATTTGGCTCTCTGTTTGTCTGTTACTGGTGTATAAGAATGTTTGTGATTTTTGCACATTAATTTTGTATCCTGAGACTTTGCTGAAATTGCTTATCAGCTTAAGGAGATTTTGGGCTGAGACAATGGAGTCTTCTAAATATATAATTACTGGGTATATACCCAAAGGATTATAAATCATGCTGCTATAAAGACACATGCACACGTATGTTTATTGTGGCACTATTCACAATAGCAAAGACTTGGAATCAACCCAAATGTCCATCAGTGACAGACTGGATTAAGAAAATGTGGCACATATACACCATGGAATACTATGCAGCCATAAAAAAGGATGAGTTTGTGTCCTTTCTAGGGACATGGATGCAGCCGGAAACCACCATTCTCAGCAAACTATCGCAAGAACAGAAAACCAAACACCGCATGTTCTCACTCATAGGTGGGAACTGAACAATGAGATCACTTGGACTAGGGAAGGGGAACATCACACACCGGGGCCTATCACGGGGAGGGGGGAGGGGGGAGGGGGGAGGGATTGCATTGGGAGTTATACCTGATGTAAATGACGAGTTGATGGGTGCTGACGAGTTGATGGGTGCAGCACAGCAACATGGCACAAGTATACATATGTAACAAACCTGCACGTGATGCACATGTACCCTAGAACTTAAAGTTTAATTAAAAAAAAAAAAAAAAAAGAAAACAGGTTTAATCGACTCAAAGTTCCACATGGCTGGGGAAGCCTCAGGAAACTTACAATCATGGCAGAAGGCAAAGGGGAAGCAAGGCGTGTCTTAAACGGCGGCAGGGGAGACAGCAAGCAAGAGGGTAACTGCTAAACACTTTTAAACCATCAGATCTCATGAGAACTTACTCACTATCACAAGAATATCATGGGGGAAACTGCCTCACCTCCTGCCAGGCCCCTTCCTCAACCTGTAGGGATTACAATTCTAGGTGACATTTGGCTGGGGACACAGAGCCAAACCATATCAAATGTCAACAGTCATCACCTTTTGGTGGTAGGGCTGGAAACTGGGCAGATAAGACAAGGGCAGGAGAAAAATATTTACTAAATCACAATTTATAAATCTTGAGTTTTGAAAGATGTGAATATTTTTATATATGTTTGCATGTAATTGTTACTAATACATCATGACAAAAGTTTGAAAATTATAAATTTTCATAAATAATAACTATAAAGCTGTATCTCAATGAAAATGCATCACTTAATTAGATAAACGATGCAAGATTTTTCCCCGTGTGAATAAATATTACTTATCACTAGAATGTAGCCAGAATAATTCTATTCCAATCTTATATTTAATGGTAGAGTTTGTTAAGAAACTTTTATACAAGTAGATGGGAAAAGAAAAAATTTTGTATAGCTATTTCATCGTTTTTATTTTTCATTCTTTCCAAGTTTTCTGCCAGAAATCTTATGACTATCATAAAAATTAATTTTAACTCTCTATCAGATGATAACTAAATTACCTCCTCCCTGTACTTCATTTAAAGTTAATAACTGGATACCATCTAATTCACAAAATGACTTGTTACCTGGTTATTAGAATCACACTTTTCAATTTTATAGAAGCACATAAAAATGTTCTAAAAAGTTATCAGAAAACTATTAATGATACCCATTATTTTTTAATTTTATTTTAAAATTAAAATACATTTAAACGAAATTTAAAATAAAATTATTGTTAATATCAATAACTTTGTCACTACAACATTTTAATTAAATAACTTCAACTTTTCTCACATTTTAAATAAGATATTTTTTCTAATCTGGGTGTGGAAAATTTATTTAATTTACTTAAGTGTCTGCCATATGATTTAATTGGAAAGGCCGATCTTTACTATCAGACTCATTAGCCTAATATGATTACTCTCTACTGGAAAAACATCTAACTTGATATTCCTATTTAGACAAGCATACACATTCTCATGACAATGATCCTCTTCTGACTTCTAATTCTAAGATAGACAGATAAGGCACAAACCCTGCCAGAGTTTTGTCATCTGGATGAAATGAGTCACATGGCATTGGGCATTTCTTACCAAAGCTTTCTTTGTGTTGCTTTACTGTATTCTCATTCAGGAGCAATGCATTCTTTGACAATAGTCAAGGAATGGAACAGGCAAAGCTTTGAATCAATAAAAAAATCATCACTCCCCCTGCCTTGCCCTGTGTTTTCTCAATTCAGAGCATCCCCATACAGACCAAAGTACATTGTTTCTCCCATCACTCTGCACTCTTTTAATATAAACATATAAGACAGAACTCAATAAAAATAACAGCACCCAAAAAGAAAGGAAAAGAAAAAATAACACAAAATGGTGTTCTGGTTAAAGCATGAGTTCAGAGTTCACTCATCTGGCCCCTTTTTACTCCTCAGATCTGCTCTGAGCCTCCTTCACTGAGACTTTGGATTCCATGGAACACAATCTGAAAAATATTGAGCTACACTGATTTTTTTTATGGACCTTAAAATCAAAGTTGCAGCAATATTAACATTTAGAACGAAGTTGAGAACCTCAAAAGAATTTTTTTTTTTTTTTAATTTTCTGAAGTAACAGATTTGGCACCAAGAGAGATAGTCAGGCAGCCTAGGTTTGAATTGTACCTTGGGCATTTATGAGTGATATAGATAACTTAAATAATAAATATATTTAGCAAGTTACTGAACCTCCCGGAATCTCAGTTAAGCCATCTACGATCACCCTGTTTACAGAATTGTTAGAAAAATTAGCAATAATAGATACCAAGTACCTGATGCGTACTACGTAGCTGATACAAAGTAGGAGCTCAGCAAATAAATATGTGGGGTTTAATAAACTCATGAACTTTTAGTTAAGTTATTTCTAGTAAAGTTCTCTTCTGCATATCTCTTCAACAAACATACCATACTTTTTAAAACCTATTTCAATACCCGTATCTTTGGGACAGAGGAGGGGAAAACACCTAAGTGCAGATTTTTGGATAGTCCAACAAAGAAAATAATCCCAAGGCAGATGACTTGGGTCCAAAGAGAAGAGAGTGTTGGATCATTTTATAAACTTTTAATACTACATCTGATATGTCAGAACACACAGAGTTTGACGCTACACATGAGAAAGAGGTGGATGGCTACAGGGAGACACATTGAACCAAAAGTGAATTCTGATAATCCGGAAAGAAAAAGAAAGACTACCATAATGTATAACAAAGGGCCATCATTATATTTCCAAACAGGCAAAAGATTAAACTATTTTCAACATTTTGCATTTAAGAAATAAAGTGAATCATCTTACAAAATACCATCATCAAAAGTACTTCATTTTTGTAAGCTTTGGCACTTAAGGTATTCAGTTTTTCCTACAGAAAATCCACGTATGGGTTTACACATTTACTGAAAAGTGATAGGTGGCATTGTAGTATAATGCTGAAAACTTGATGTCCTGAAAGTACATCGCCTAATTTCAAATACAGTCAGCAGTTGAGTTTAAGCCCTATCCTTATTCATCCTTAAGTATGTGACTTTAGTCAAGTTTCTCTTAATTCTGCGAAGGTTTTGATCAATCTATACAATGGAGTTAATATTGACAAGCAATTTATAATTTTTCTGTGAGAAATAAGTGAGCTGATACAGGTAAAATGTTTAGTACACTTCCTGGAAGAGTAAAAATTCAGCAAACATAGGACATTATTAGTATTAGTATGACAACTACCACTGCTGTTACTGTACTTCAGTGATAGTGGCAGTATTGCTAGTATTAGTATTACATATAAGTATTTCCATTTCAGTCATTTTAGAAGTTTTACTACTGGTTCCCCAACTATAATACAATTTTCTTTGTAATAGGGTCCATTATTGTAATAGGGTCCATTTATCACTTTTTACAAAATCTGTCAAATTTCTAGCAGAGTTCTGAACTTTCAATAGGTGTCTCGTAAACATTTCTTGACTGACTGATACATGTACATTATAGTTCGGTAAATGTGAATTCATTGACATTTTAACTCAATACTTTAAGAAAACACCCAGCTTCACATTTGATATCTCCATTTACTCAACTCTTTGTTGCAAACAGCTAATTAGGGATGACATGGCACTGTTTGAGTTTTGGTAGACTATAATCTGTGGACTTTAATGCAACCAACTGCCTAATTCATCTATGCTGGTCTACATGCCAAGAAAACATATGCAAATTAAAGAATATCATTTGGTCAAAGAAAATCAGAAGAATGGACTTGCCTAGTAATGACTTTGGAAGTCAAAATTTTAACATAGATAAATGGTTTTATTGATGCTTTCATTTATAGTGAGCTTTTTTTATATTCAAATACTAAAGAAATAGTATTTTCCACCAAGGATATTCACAAGTATAGCATTAGCCAAGTAAACATGTCATTAGTTGTCGTAATTGCTCAACATTTTTCAAAGTAATATGAAACAAAACATTTCTGTTAAAAAACTCGAATTCTGATGTCTAAGCAAATACCATTCTCAATACACAAATTAACTGAAAGCACCGTCTGTAAAGAGATTCAGAAGTAATCAATATATTGTTTCTAAATCAAAATTTTCCTTCTCTCATTTTCACTCAATACAATTAAAATTAGGGAGTATGTACTATATTCTCTAATTTTAAGAAAATGGAACAATATGAAATCACATATCTATTCATAGATGTATACATTGCTATATAGCTTACATAAAAGCATGGTACATCATTTGGTGTGTGTGCATGTGTGTGTGTACAGACCAGATACAACTAGCATAGTTAAATCCACGTAAATTATCTCTTAAAATCTATATTCAAGTGCACAAAGCAATACTATAGTTAAAATTACTTAAATGGAATAGATAGAATCAATGTTACATCATTAGATAGACAGGTTGAGAGAGAGAGAGAGAATAATAGATTGATAGAGATACAGAGCCAGACAGACTTCAATAGGTAATTTAATTATTATTCATAATAGTCTACTTCCTCATGTCCTCTCTTCACCTTTCCCATGTTCCTTAAATTTTTTTATCCTTCTGAATACACCATAAAGCAATAAATAATCTGGAATACAAATACAGGTTTTGATTGTGTTAATTTTATTATAAACAAAATAGCCCCGGAAAAACTAGCTTAGATTTTTTTCAAAAAGGAAAGTGCACAGAGTAGAAAGGAAATTAATAAAGAAATCAGAAAGAGATGTGAAAAGAACTAGAACCCGCTTTTCATAACCTAAAATAAATTATTTGATACAGTGCATTCATTGCCACTCCAATATGTATTCCACTCTTCTTTACTTGATCTGTTTAGGTCAATAAACGCATTTAAAAAAACTACTTAAATGTTACAATCTTCTTTGCAGCTAGGCTAGGAAAAGCCAAGTCCTGATCAATTAGATGTCAGTGGGAGGGGACAGGTAAGCAGGTGGGAGCTCCCAGGAAGGAGAAAAGGCAAAGAAGAGATTCAACTGATGTGTCCCCTCTCCCTGTTGACCGTATTGCTTCTCCTCTACCTAGAGTGAAGTTGAAGGCATAGCAGCCATCATGTCCCCACAGCATGATAAGCATAAAGATGGATGCTGCATGGGTAGATTGGCTAATGCCTATTAAAAACACATATATTTTAGAAGGACATTTGTGAAGAAAATAGAGCCTTCTATATATATATATATCACATCATATATCAGATATATATATATCAGATATATATATATCAGATATATATATATCACACATATATATATATATATATATATCACACACATATAATTAATAGACATTAGCCAGTCTTTAATCATTCAACATCCTGCTAAATAAGTTACTTGGATACCCTGTGTTCCTTCCCTCCCAAAAAGATGTTAATTCAGGGAGCCTTCTGTGGGTGGGAGACTAAAAGCAAATACATTTAGGCTGCCAAAGGCCTGCATGAAATACAACATGATCAGATTACAAGAGTCAGGAAGAATCACCTAGAAACGACTTGTTCTCTCTGAAAATGTAAAACTTAATTTTATAAGTCATAGTATGCTAGTAGAAAACATAATCCACTTTTGCTTGTTTAAGTAGAAATGGTTTTATCATAGCATATTAAGTGGCTTATAGAATTGTCAGCAAGGGTGAAGAAACAAAATTTAATTTGAATTTTCAGAATGACTTTAAAACTGCATTACAAATTTGAGCCACTGATACTGAGTTCCAATCCAAAATGTGCACTGGGGATGGAAATCCAGTGAGATAAAAATTTAAGGTGCATTCACCGTCAAGATTGTGCCAAGTCCCACTGGGTAAGCTCCCCTTTAAATTTAGTAGCCTAGGTTCCTCATTTGCTTCAACCTGGTTCCAATCTTAACATCTGTGAAACTAACAGAATGACAGGGACTGGATTTAGAGCAGACATCAACAGTAGAACTAGAAAATAAAATTAAAAATGGCTAAAACAGTCTCAATGTTGTGTTTGGGGTGAAGGATGGGAGAAATCCTTCGAAGTGTTCAATATTTTTTGTTATTGCTCAAAATGTGTGTTTTTTAAAAGTAAGTGTTACCGTGTATTTTGAGGTTTATAACATGATGCTATAGGAGATAATATGGATAATAAATGATTACCAGAATGAAGCAAATTAACATATCTACTATCTCACATGGTTACTTTATGTGTGTGACAAAATCAGCAAAAAACCTACTTATTTAACAGAAATCTACAATACAATATAATTTTATTAACTATAGTCCTTATGTTATATTACAGCATTATTCTAATATCCAAGCTAGGGAAACAACCTAAGTGGTGACAGAAAAATAGGTAAAGAAAATGGGTGATGTGTGTGGGGAGGTGGAGGGATGAAACGTATAGAATATTATTCAAGCTTTATTTGTTGTTGTTGATTTGTTTTTGTTTGTTTGTTTAAAGATGGGATCTCACTATATTGCCCAGGCTAGTCTCGAACTCCTGAGCTCAAGAGATCCTCCTACCTCAGTTTCCCAAAGTGCTGGGATTACAGGCATGAGGCACTGTACCCTGCCAATTCAACCTTTAAAAAAGAGATTCTACCATTTGCCACAACATGGATGGACCTAGAAAAATTATGTGAAATAAGTCATATACAGAAAAAAAAATATTGCATGATCTCACTTATATGTGGAATCTAAAAAAAAAAAATGTCAAATACACAGAGATAGAGAATAAAACAATGGTTATGGTTACCAGGAGTGAGGGTGGGAGGAGGAAATGGAGTAGTTCAAAGGACACAAAGTAGCAGATGTGCAGGATGAGTAAACCTGTAGATCTAATGTTCAATGTGATATTAAGGGAAAAGTTTTGACCACTTTAATCAGTGCCACTGAAGTAACTCAGGCTGTGTGCCACAAAAGCTCCAGATGACCTGCATCACATCTTCTCAGTCTACAATACCAAGCCGCTGCTGTTATGCATAATTTTGTGATCTCAGACTCACCTGGTGCTCAAGGCTTCTCACTTCAAATATGTGCTGTGCATTTCTTGCCCTAGGGCATTCTCAAAAGCTACAGGAGCCGACAAAGGCAGCCTTAAGTGCGGAGAGCTAACCACCCCAGGGCATTCCTCTGCTAAGCAAGAAAATGAGCTGGTGGATAGATGTTCCAGCCAGAACTTCTCAAACTATTTGTATGAAGAACCAGCTTCCTTTCTCTTTATCTTCCTCCCTCCCTCCCTCCCTCCCTCCTTCCTTCCTTCCAAGTTTTTACCCATATGGAACCAATAATATCACTTTTGTAAAATCAGACACTTAAATGATGCAGCAATGTCAGATTGCTATAAGAGATTCTAAAAGCCGACTCTGACTTTCTGAACTTGATCTTGTTGTGACTGGTGACAAAATAACAGACACTGGTCCACAGAGTACGCTCTAAGAAGCACTGCTTTCACCTTCGTCCTTCAGGACAGCAATTCAGGAAGGCATTTTGTACACTTCTCAGGAGATTATGGTCAAAAGAAACGCTGTTTCCCACATTAACACACATTCTTATTTTGACTTTTCCTCCTTTTACGCCTCACTCTTCCAGCTTGTTCACTCCTGCTTCCTGTATCCCCTCCCCCAAATAAGCAACCTGCAAAAATAAAGTTCTTGCCTCAGGCTCTGCATCCTGGGAACCCAAACAAAAACACCAGGATGGCTACAGTTCTGGGATCAGAAGCCTGATGTGGGGAAAGCTGTGAAATACAGATAGTGTGCATCCATGTAAAAAGAGGAACAAAAACTACAAACAGATTATCCTCAAGGTAATAGGAGAAAGGCTGCTCATCACGTTCCTCACTTCTAAAATGAAGGAAACAAATTATTGACCCTTCCTGGGACTTCTGCACTCTCTTGCGAGTTAAAGATATGTGTCTTTGTCATCTGTTATTTCTTATTATTCTTCTCTATTTTTATGTGAAACGGTATGGATAAAAATCTGGATAGACATTTACCACAAGAACATGAAAAATCTTATTAAACCTATAGATCTTGTCATTAATTTATGTTTCTAAACCTCTCTTTGCCTAAATTCTCTCATCTATGACAATGCATTTGATCTTAGAATAAACTTGATATACATCTTACTATGACTAAAATAGAATCCAGGTAAAGCATTTGGTAAATTACCTAGCACAAATCTAGTATTATTAAATAATTATCATTTTCTCTCTCATGACCCTCTTTTTTTACTCATTATATTCCTGCCAAGTTGGTTTTCTCCCTGTTCCTCAGCCCCCAAGTTCTTTCCTGGTCCTGTACATGCCTAGAATGTTCTATACCTTCTAACATCTCATACTCCCCATTAGTGCTAACTTAACTTATGCTCATCCTTATGTAAACATACTCATGACTTCTTCAAGGAAGTATTTTTGACACCTTAATCTAAGCCTACCATTAGAGACTTGTTCTTCCCTATACTTTTTCTATGACACGCAATTGCAATTCAGAAACTATTTTATGTTTTTCTGATTGTCATTCTGTTCTCCATCGTTTATATTGAAGGACCTGTTCAGTACTTCTTTATGCCTCATATAATGGCACATAATAGGTACCCACACATATGCACTGGGCAGACAGATATTAACATTGGGCTCTTTCTGTCTCCATTTTATTTGAAGCTACATAATGCCTAGAACAAAATAACATTGTAAGTAAGCCCACCTATAAATGTGATTTGCTGGCCTAAACAGAACTTGCAAAGGTAGTGTTCTAAGAGAAATTTGTGATTCTTGACCAACAGCCATATGAAAAATCTAAATGGAATATTAGAAGAGAATAGGATGTGGGAAAGAGTTCCTCCTTCTCAGCTTAAGCCTATAAGAAGAGCTTCAAGAACACCCCTGAAATGATTGATAGGTGTTCCATAAAGTTTGAGGCACACAAGACTGTGGTCTGAAACACACCAGGGAAATCAAATTGCAAGAAGCTGTGGCTACCAGTCGGGGCCGTGTTGGGAGTGTGAATAAATGACTATTTCTTGCAGGACAGAGGGAGAACTGAAAGTTGAGATCCAGGATGTAATCATGTTTACATTCTTTGCAAAAGGACTTCCTAGAGTGATGATGTGACCCTAACAAAAAGGGGAGATCTTTGATACGCAGAGCATGGCACCTAACTAGAGGAGATAAATAATCCACATCACAAGAGGTTTGGGTAAATGTTTCAGTGGGAAATGTCTGAGGAGTCAATTAGGGTGTTTTATAAGCGAATAATTCCAATGAGATTTTTTTCCTCTCTCTGGCATCTCCTTCCTACCGTTGCCTAACCTCTAATCCTAGAAGAAACAAGTAGGCTAGTGGTGAGAGGGTGGGAGAGGAAAGAGGAGAAGCTAAAACGGGAAGCCTCTCTTTCCAAAACACTGCAGGTTCCAGCCTGAGGCAGATCCTAGCTGAGGAAACATTAATTTCCTATTAAGTTCAGATTTCTAATTTTATATTGGAGTGGAAACAATAGTTAGAAAATGTCAAGAGGATTTTTTAATTATGTGAAAGTGACGAGAAATGTCACAAATATATCTCAAAATTTTATTCAGGATATGAGAAAGAAGAAGTCCAACAGAATGGGTTTTAACAGTTGCAATGGGGTGAAGTTGGAGAGATATTCTTTTCTTTGGCGTTTCAATAAAGTTACACTCTATAGCAATGTAATCTTTTAACATAATGGTTACCTTTGAATAAATGATAGACCGAGCATAAATGGTCCTATTATCAAATGTACATTTTAACAATTTATTAATTAATAAAGGTACTGCATGGGATTTTAAACAGCAATCAGCTTTTCCTTTGTGCTTTAAAATCATGTAGAAAAGTTAACTAAATTGATTATTTTTTGTGCATTATAAAAGATAATCAACTGCTATATTTACTCCACTAATGACACTGAAAATTTGCAAGGCACTAAAATGTATGCTTATAAGCAGAATTAATAACTTGACTATCCAACTTTTGTCTAGTTTATTATCCATAGCATACCACATAGACCTAGAAAAATATTGTAAGCTTCATTAAAGTTTTAAACAATTATGAAATAGCAATACTCACCACATAGTTTAAATATTTTACGCAACATCTTTAATCACCTCTTTATAATTTATGGAACAGATTGTAAAATCATTACAGATGTGTATTAATAATTAATATGTAATATTATCTCCTTATAAATATATATTATAGATTCATTAAAATGCTTTGCTTGCAAGATGAATAATAAAGTTTCTTTTATGACTGCCACATACATTATAGTTTTGTTGTAAACTTGTGTTTTACACTTAGATTTCCAGGCCAGATGATTGCTATCTCACATTAATTTAAAACTGTGATAACTACCCTTTGGATTATACAGATAATTCCTCTGCAGTATTACTTGTTAGCACTATTCACAAATATTCAAGTTTTCCTTCCAGATACATGGCAAGATTTCATTTTCCTGCCTCCTTTGAGGATAAACATGGTCCTGTGACTCTTTGCCCAAGAAAGTGGAATCAGTAGATCATTTCCAAGTGGAAGTTTTAGAGTCCTGTGATCTCAGAAGCAAATGTCAAGATGTAACTCCTGTCAACCTGGAACTGGGAACTTAGAATTCATGCCCATCCATTTGAGTCATGTAGCATGAGTGAAAAATAAATGCTCTTATACTTAGAGCAATTTGGACACTGTTTATTACTGCAGCATAAGCCAGATTAGGAGGTGGCAAACATTTTCTGTAAATGGCCAGATAATAAGTATCTTAATCTTTGCAGGCTATAATGTCTCTGTTGCAATTGTGTCCAGGGTTTGTTCCTTCCAGTGGGTTTGTAGTCTCGCTGACTGCAAGAATGAAGCTGTGGACCCTCGTGAGTGTTACAGCTCTTAAAGGTGGTGCAGACCCAAAGAGTGAGCAGCAGTAAGATTTACTTTGAAGAGCAAAAGAACAAAGCTTCCATAGCGTGGAAGGGGACCCAAGAGGGTTTCCCCTGCTGGCTGGGGTGGCCAGCTTTTATTCCTTTATTTGTCCCAGTCCATGTCCTGCTCATTGGTCCATTTTACAGGGTGCTGATTGGTTCATTTTACAAACCTGATTGCAAAATGAGCACTGATTGGTGCATTTTACAAACCTCTAGCTAGCTACAGAGCGCTGATTGGTGCATTTTTACAGAGCACTGATTGGTGCATTTTACAAACCTCTTGTAAGACAGAAAAGTTCTCCAAGTCCCCATTCGACCCAGGAAGTCCAGCTGGCTTCACCTCTCACAGTTACTCAATGCTGCCACTATAAAGTGAATGCAGCTCTAGAAGGAAAAAGTAAAGGAATAGGCATTACCGCATCCAATAAAACTTTATTTACAAAAACAATTGAAGTTAGTGAATCAGAATTTGTCTGTGGGGCCCTAGTTTGCCAATCCCTTGTCTAGCTTATTTGGACATAGTCACACAATGGAGTAATGGAAAGTTCATGAAGGTAAACATCAAATCATGTATTTTAATTGATTATCCTGATGTTTTATATTTTAGATTTTAAACTGATACTTCAAAGAAGTTTTAAAGTTCTTTGTGGTTTTCATTTTCCATGTATTTTCTAAACAGTATTTAGGTTTAAATGAGATAAAATATAAACATGTTTTTACATCCTTGAATTGAAATATTCAAATATTTCTTCTTTTGCTTAGTCTAAATATAAATATCTTGACAAGGTTTGGGCAACATTGCTTCATATTTCCACTATTCAATTATAGGAAAATAAACTATTGCAATAAGTCAGTCTTTAAGTATGGTTGGATGAAGATGAAAATACAAACTTGTTTGAATTATCAAAAAACAAAAAATTTCTCCACCCAACAAGAAGTGTCTCCATTCTAAAACTCAGTGGTGTTACATAGGTGAGAATATGGCTAGAAATATCAAGGGTAGGTTTATTTCATTTATGTAAACACATAGCTTAAAAACTAAGCTGAGTCCTGAAAAGAAAGCAACATTTTTCTTCACATGTAGGTTTCTTTACATATAAATTGCCAGATTTAAAGTTGGAGATCAATGCAGTGTTGGGATTCCTTCGGACCTGTACTATGGAACATATTAACATTTTAACACACAATAATACATCTGCATATATTCCCTCTTAAAACATGTTCTTCACACACAAACACAAGTATATATAGTAAAATGGCTAAAATGGAGAATATGTGAGAAAGCATAATTTCTATCCAAGGGAACTATAATCTCTAAGTTATTTCACTCAAAAAAAATAACATCTAAATTATTCTTATTCTTTGTAACTTACAATGATTATTTTGTTTTGTGTTGAGACAGGGTCTTGCTCTGTGCCCAAGCTGGAGTGAAGTGGCATGATCACAGCTCACTGCAATCTCGCCCTCCAGGCTCAAACTATCCTCCCACTTAGTTTCCCAAGCAGCTGAGACGACGGGCGTTGCATTACCATGCCTGGCTAATTTTTCATTTTTTGTAGACACGGGGTCTCCCTAATTGAGGGAGGTTGGTTTAAACCAGGTTGAACTCCTGAGCTCAAGTGATCCTCCTGTCTTGGCCTCAGAAAGTGCTGGGATTACAGGCATGAACCATTGCACGCAGTCTACAATTATTTCCATTTTAATATTCCTATTTAATATTTCCATTTAATATTCATATTCCTCATTCTTTTTTCAGAGTCACTTCTTCATCAAAATTTAAAATAAAAAAGTAAAAATGGTAAAGTGTATGTGAAGTATTTGAGTGTTAATGTAATAGCTACATATTTCAGTGAACATACTACTTTTTGGCTGCTAGCTATTATACCTGTAATATCATTATGTTTTATTCTACACAATTCAATGAATGAACTTTTGAAAAGGCAAGTTGTGCTAATTCCTTTGGATTCATTATTTTTTTCATGAAATAGCCTTTCAGCCTTGGAATTATTAGTATAGTAGATTCTTATACTACTAAATATGTTACTGAATTGTCTGGCTTACAAGAATATTCATTTAATTAAGTTTTTTTTCCATTCAGATATGATTGTTAAAATTAGGTCAAATTATACACCAAATGCATTCCAAAGTTCCTAATTTTCATTGTGGTAATTGTGAGTAGAGCTCAAGGAAAGCATCTCAAAGCATTGAACTTTCTTCCACACTGTGTGTGTGTTTGTGTGTGTGTGTGTGTTTGTAAATGTAACCCTCTAAGCATGTAAAATATGCACTTGCTCTGAATTTCCAGGTTCTCCTTGAAAGAAATATTTAGAGTTTGGTACTAAAATCATCAAATTGTGGATTTTAATGGAAATGTTGCCCAGCCTTTCATGTACTGCTCTAAATAATTAAAGATTATAAAATTCTTGGTTTGGTTTTTACCATGTAGATACATTTATTCTACTAACAAGCAGAACATTGTATAACATAGTCCAAATTAACAAAATGCAAAAAATGTCATCTCAGCAGGAACCCTGGAACATGAAATGGATTTCCATCGCTGGAATTTTTGTTACAGCTCATTTGGGTTCTCTCTATATACTGTAGTAGTAACATTTACGTGCCCAATTCTCTGGCTTAACCTTATGGTTTTTCTGTATAACAGGGGGAAAAGACTCTGCAAACAAGCTCTGTGTATGAATTATTACTGTTGTTTTATTTTCTTTTGAAACTTTTCCCCCATGGGCTTGTTTTGTAATTAAAATAATAAGTTACTTACAGGGAGGTCTTGAGATTTTGCCCCATCTTTTTTATATTTTAGAAAAAGTCTTTGTTTCTGAGTAGTTGAGAAATCCTCATGACTTGGATTTATATAATTATGGCTTCATTAGAAGAGTTATTAATTTACTTAAAACATAGCCTTCTAGATTGAAAAGATAATATTATGAAAAGCTATTGTATGCATTCATTTTAAACTACATATTCAAATTCATAAAATATCTATTGACTCTCTGCTGTTAAAAAAAAATAGTTCCATTATATTTCCTCTTACTTTTCCTCCTAACAGTTCCTGTTTTCATTAATCATATTTTAAAATACAATATAATGTATCACTTCACTTCAGTTACCACAATTTCCATAGTTCTGTTTTAGCTACTACTTAAATTAACTGAATAAACTCCACTAGTTCAATTTATATGGCTTCTCCTTTTCTGGATTCTTTATTTGATTGATCTCTTGGTTAACAGATTTTGTTGTCAAGTAGTTCTTTTCAAGAAGCATACATAGGTTCCTTCTAATCCTTCCACACTTGAAGCCATTTGCTTCTTACCCTTTATGCCTGAGATGCAATGACTGGAAAATTACTGAGGGAAATTTTTCTCCCCTGAAAAATTTATATTAATGTTGCTCTGATATTTTCGGATACTAAGTACTGTGGTGTAGTTTTGGTAAGTTTAAGCTTTTCCTGTTGACCGATTTTGTTTCATTTTGTTTTTTCCATGTAATTCTTTCTTCATTATTAAAGTTGAATAACTTTCCTGGCCTCCTTCTCAGAAATCTGCAGATTCAAGCATTCCTTCATTTCAAGAATATTTCCTTAAGGAAAATTTTATTGTTATCTGTTCTATTTGCTCTGATGTTTTCTTTATCAATTATAGTTTCCAATTTATCTTCTATATCTTTATCTTCTCTATTACTATTTGTATATCTTCCTTATTCTAAGTTTTGTTTTAAGATCTTGCTGATCTTCAGTTGTGAAAAATTTATTTTATTGCATTCAATATTTCCTTCCAGCATTATTTACGTTTCTCTTTCATTTCTTTTCTGAGTTTTGCCACCATTTTCCCCTTTTCTTTTTTGATTTTTTGAATTGTGTTAACTTCATCTTTCAACTCCTGTATCTCTTCTTTGAGCTGTTAATTTGAGGTAAATCACATTGCCTGCAATTGATTTTAAAACATGGAATATCTCTTGCCAGATTGTTCCTTTTACTCCTTGGATAAATTATTTTATAATTTATATGTTTATTTCTCATTTGTCTTCTCCACCTTTTCCTTATTTTCATTTCTTCTTTAAAATTTTGATGCTTTGCAGTGTATTGAGTGGCACCCACTAAGAACTGCTCTAGGTATTTCAAACAACAGATTATAGCACAAATGTGTTGGAAGAACAGAAGGAATGAGTAGATGTGTGATTGCAATGCTACACAGAGATCGCTAACTAGAGGAAGTCATTCACACCTATAGGACTAAAGAGGCAAACAGAAGATAATAGTATTTCCTAGAGCCCATAAGTTTGCACACCACTGAAGTTGCTGGAGTGACAATTCTGCCACTGCTGGAAATGGAGCTGCCACTGTTGCTGTCAGTCACTCATTGAAGTTGCCCACCACAGTATTTTCGCAAACCCCTTCATTGAAGGAGAACCTAGTCACCTGCAAAATAGTATTTGCCAGAACAAAAATAATAGAAAAAAATAGAGTTATTTCTTCTTGCCTTTTCATGTCCTATCAATATCTCTTACTGGAAGATCTTAACTGGAGCCCAGCTGAAGAGAGTTTATAACTTTCTAGACAATGGAAACAAGGGAGAGTACAGAAGGGCAAAGGATGGCTGAGATCCAAAAAGCAAAAGCTGGCATATACAGTATCCATACAAAATTCCAGTGCTTGTTCCCTTCTGATGAATGCATATGTTTGATGAGCATACTGTGGGGTGAATTAAGAGACTATAGGCAGGTGTACACCGTAGCCATGATGCAGGATTTCAGGATTTTCATTTTAGAACATTTTCTCACCAAAGCCGCTGTTTCTCTTTCACCTATATATTTCTTCTGATTTTTTCCTCCAAAGAGGTTAGTGTCTTTCAGTTAGGGTCACTTCAGTCACAAGCATTTTTGTTTGAAATTTGATCACAACTCCCTCTCTCTCCCTTCCCCATTTACCTTCTGCAAAAAAGGCTGTCATTGTGGCAGGGAAAACTAGTGTTTACCAAATATCCACATACTTCCTCACTTCCCCAGTCTCCCTTGCAGATAGGATAAAAGCCACATGGCTCTTTATGGAGACTGAATTGTGAACAGAAGTCATATATCTCACTTGCCCCGGAAGACCCGCTCCTGATGGCAAAGATAAAAATGGAAAAGAGTTGTCTGAGCTGTACCAAACTTCATACAAGCAAAATAATCAAGTCACTGATGTCACTGATAGTTGTGTGTTTTTCATTATTAATTGCCTTGACTAGTCAGAGAAATTAGAGAGACACAATAGGCTCACACCACGTAGCTCCTCTTCCAGCTCCATCATTCTTTCTTTCCCAGAGGCTCCAACTGGGTTTGACAGGAATAATTTTTGGGTATCTCATGAATCACTCACACCCCTGGATTTCATTATTCAAACACATAAATATTTTTTTTTTCAGGAAATTTTAGGAAAATATATTTCCTACTCTAGGTTTGAGAAAGATGTGTCAACTTTTAGCAACCTCCTTCTTTTACATTCAAATTTATTATTTGTACATTATGCAATTATACACTCCAGGTTTTGTTTTGGAATTTGAGCTGTATTCTTGTTATCATTGAAATATTTTATCCATTTTAACCTTTTATTTGTTTGGAGAAATGTTTTTAGTGAATGTAAATGACAATTTTTTCTCCACCATTTATTTGTAACTCTTCTGCAAGTCCTACTGAAACTTTGCATGCAGTATGGCATAGAATGGACCATGTCAGTTCACATGAATGGCTTTCTTTGCTCTTTTCCCATTTCACCCTTTCCCAATATAAGCCTCAAATCCAAATGAGGCTAAATAAACATACACATGACATTCGCCCAAAATTACAATAAAATTATGCATAATACCTGGAATAGTTATTTGAGCACATGAATAAACAATAAATACCCTTCAAAAATTGGGCTTAAAAATATATATATCATATATATTTTATATATAAATATATTTTATATTTTATATATATATAAAAATATATATATGTTTTATATATTTATATATAAATATATATATGTTTTATATATTTATATATAAATATATATTTTATATATATGCGTATTTTTTCTTTTTGAGATGGAGTTTCACTCTTGTTGCCCAGGCTGGAGTGCAATGGTGCTGTCTCAGCTCATTGCAACCTCCGCCTCCCCAGTTCAAGTGATTCTCCTGCCTCAGCCTCCCTAGTAGCTGGGATTACAAACATGTGGCACCACATGTGGCTAATTTTGCATTTTTAGTAGAGATGGGGTTTCTCCACGTTGGTCAGGCTGGTCTCGAACTCCTGACCTCCGGTGATCCACTTGCCTCAGCCTCCCAAAGTGTTGGGATTACAGGCATAAGCACCACACCCGGCCCGGTAAAATATATTTTTGACTTCAACTTCCCTTCTGATCTTCAAAGTATTCAAATCTACTATGTTCATAAACTCTAACACATATGCTCACTGCTCAGAGACTAACACTCCTTTTCTCCATTTCTAGCTCCTACTTCCTTTTTTAAAATATAAACACTCTTTTTATTTTTTGGTAGATTTTAACAAAATATGCTGGGAGAAAAGAAAAGACACCAGGTCTCTATGAACAATTTAACAACAAATAATAACTGTAAATCGATAAGTTGTTTGAACAGCATTTCTCCTCTAGATATACTGAGTTTCATTTAATCAAATTACGACAAGCCACTTTTTTCCAATGGTTCATTGCTGTATCAATGTTATGTAATTACATTTCTAGTGTATTGTAATCCTGTAATTTTTTTCAGTTTTTGTATAAATTGGATAAAAGATTAAAAGCAGAACGGAAACCTAATAAAAGAAGACTCATTAAGAACAAATATGAATATATTACTTAGGGAAACTTGCTTTGGTTTGTCCATATCTCATTTAGTACTAGACTACAAAGGGAGACTGTCTCAGAAAAAAAAAAAAGAGAGAGAGAGAGAGGATTCCCTTGAGAAAGGGAAGGTGAATATATAGAAGATAGAAGGGAAGAATAAAAGGTAAAGCTTTTGAAAAGGTAGGAATAAGATGGATCCAATGCTGGGAAGAAGGAATTATCATTAGAAAGAAAAAGTGAAAGCTCTCAGTTGTTTCTAGCTAGGAGAAGGAAAGAATTAATGCAAAGGTAGCAATTCTCTAATTTGGTAGAGGTGAGTGGAAGGATTTGCTATAGGAGGGTGTGTTATCTGCTGAAAGTGACAAGGTGAAGGCAGTGCTTAGGGTGTTTAAGGAGGATGAACAAGGCACAAAAATGACCATGAAAAGGAGATATTTCACCAGAGATAAAAGAGGATAGCCAAGGAGTATCAAAAACCCATTTGAATACAGTGATTGCAAATTAGTAGTGGAACACAGGTGGCCTCTGGTGCGGCCTTCTCCAGGACTACTCCAGCACCAGCACTGAGAATTGGCTGTTAGGAAGAATGGGTTTTACTAGGAGGTTTAAATTAACTAAAAAGGTACTTTTGTAATTACAAAGGATTATTAAAATGACAGAGTATAAAACCTGAGCTGAATGATGAGACCAAGAAATGATTGGGAAAAGTAGAGAGATTAACACACTACAATCTCTGAAGAGGTAGATATAACTAAAGTTGTAGAACAGTTCATTCCTGATTATCCTAATTAAATAGAAAATGATATTGTCTATGAAGAATGTGGCTGGGTATACAACTTGAACCATCTTTGTAAGGTGCAGGCTATCTCTTTTTATACATGAAATACATTTTTTGAGAGTGAAATTCACGATTTCACACCAAAGTTTGCATTTGTTTTTGTAAGGAAAAGGCATTAAGGAATTGTTCTTTAAATGCACTAAAATGCACAGTCTCTAATGCACATTTCCTAAACAAAAGCATACAGCTATTTGCTGAAGTAATTACTAGTTCAAGTTGGGTGGCCTGATGCTTTTCATCTGAAAGTTCCAACCAGCTCCAATTCTGTACATCAAATGACATTTGGTATGGGTATATACACATACATATGGATAACTAATTAACGTTATTTATGAAGCCACAACAGTATGCATTCCTTTATAATAAAAGGCACAATTCACTGTTTTATAAAAGAACAAAAATAAATAAACACGAGGGAGACATTTATCCCCAAGTTTAACTTCTTTGTATAATTTGAAAATGTCCAAGATTACTTTTGTTTTGTTTCTAAATACCCATGGGCTTCTCGAATATAGTTAATAATAGTTTTCTGAAAAGCGATTACATTCCTTTAACGGTAATACATGATGGAAGAAAATATCAAATAGAGGTTGTACTATCATAATTCATGAACAGATCATGAAAATAATTAAGATTGTTTGATGGTTTGATAAATTTACTTTTAAAAATAACTAAGGTCCATTCTACGTTAAATATATTAGCTGTGTTAGAAAGAAAAGCTGAGATGGGATAATAAAAATGAGTCATTTCTAGGTAGGTTATGAGACAATTTTACTTTGTATTCTAGTCTATCTAGTCTATAGTACTCCTCACTCAAACATCTGGAAAGCAGTCTAGAAAATTCAACCATAAAGTATTTTGTTTCTATCAATAGAATGCCTTTGTCCATTAATTTCTGAAGTGATTTCCACACCCATGGAATTTTTGAAAGTAGCAATACATAAAGCAAATGAATGAAATACTGGATACACGTAAAAATCTTTGTTGGGCCAGTTAGCTTTTTACATAATCTGTTAACATTTGAGAGTGTTCAGCAAATATGTAGCTTGTGCGTCTGTTCAATGAACTGGTCTTCACTCAATAATTTGTTTATTTAATGGAAGTCTATTGTTCTTCCTAGCAAATGTAATATATCAAAATAATATTTGTTGAGTCTAGCAAAGCACCAACCCTCTCTGGACATTAGCCAGTTAGCAGTAACGCATGCAACTGGGGAAAACAGATAGAATCACATACGTACACCATTACTGTTGGAAGAAACCTTAGAGATTCTTGGGCTCAACCCATTTATTTTACATAAGAGGAAATTGAAACCTAGAAGAAGTGGTTTGCCAACGTTTGTACAAGTACTTATAAACTGGACTAGGACCAGAGCTCAAATCTTGGACTCTACATCCAATAATCTGTTTTCCAGCTGATGAACATAGCAGAAAGATGAATATCATTTTTGCAACATATTAGCTCTATGCAGTCTCATAAAGGTAGGTTAATAGCCGCTTCACATATTAGAGAACAAAACTTGGTAATTAGAAGGAGCACTACAATAAAGCTTGTTATTTTCCCATTTTTGATGACACATTATCATAAATAAAGAATATAAATGTACAAACATATCATTCAAATTCATGTAAAACTATTTTTTAGTCTTTAGTCCTTAGGCTATTCAAGGCATTATGACTACTGAGATTACAAAAGACACAGTGGCAAGAAAAGTAGAAAGGTTTAAATTACTTTAAACTATTTCATATTGACAAATAAGATAAATTGTCATTTTCTGGCTTGAGCAGTCATGAATATAATATCAACTCCATTACATCCATAAAGTATTCAGATGAATTAAGAATGTGCTATGTCTCCTATTAATAGAGTAAATAAGCAAGATTTTAACTTCACAGTCTGTTGTTATATGTAAGGAAGTTAACTTCACAGTTAACAGTAGGCAAATATTTATGACAATCTATATGTCCTACTTTCTCAACTTTAAGTACAAAATGAGGTCTCATTTTATATAGTAATGTAATTAAAAGAGTTAAGATATCATCCTTGATAACTTTTGGTTGTTCTTGTTGTTACATTTCCTGTGAAGCATTTAACAATTAACTGGAGATGCTTACTAAGTTCTGGTCATTACCAGGGTGTAGAGAGAAATCAGAGAAATCTGGCCGCCAGTTCCATATGTTACTGCTATTGTTAATGTGGCTGCCACATGGTGTCTCTGTTGAAAACAGGAGCTGCTGTAGCCCAGATATTCTTGCCTACTACTGGCAAAGTCTAGGCACATTACATCAAAATCAGTGCATCAATTTACTGCAGGCCCTGTCCTCTGCTGGTTGATTTAATGTCACCTGAGCAAAACTCATCACCAAAACCTAATGGCTCAGAGAAGTCACTTTCAATTGAAAAATAAAACAACAACAACAAAAAAGACTGGGTGTCTGAGGAACACACCATAGTCACACTCTATCACAGTATTTTCTCAGTAAGAAGTTTTTCAGGATGCAGGCAGCAGAGCTACTCGTCCCAGAGATGAGCATAATTCAGTTTCTTCCAGCAACCTGTAGGCCTAACCTGCTAATATTAGGGCCTTTGCAATTACCTGAAGACCTTTCCACAGGGTCAGCATGACTGAAATGGACAAAGTCTTAATTTCAAGCTCAAGACATGCCTGGAGGTAGCATCTCCTCAGCAGAAGTTAGGCTTTGGGGTTAAACACAGGCCATCAGTGCAGGGGCCTCCCTGGTCCTGTTACCTGCCACCTATACTTATTCATCGCTTTTTCACCCCTTCAGCCTACTCAGAGATATCATTCCCATGCCTCTTTCTTTTCTCTCCCAAGTCATTTTACTTTCTCTCCTATTGGATCATTCACAACAGTATGCAAATACAATGTTTCAATTACATTTCTTTTCTTCCCTTCACTCTACTTCCCACTTCATGTACATATCAATTCGTTGGTCCTCCTTTATGGCAAAAAGAGTTGTAGATTCAAGACATCGCTAAGCAAAGTGTTCTCTACGGTGGCTTAATGTTTATATCACTCCCAACTTTTAAGGGGTTGCCACTTTCAGCAAAGGTTTTGCTTTCTTTTTAAAAAGAGAAAAAATATATAAACTGCAACAACAAATAATTGTACCCAATAATGTATCCCATGTGAAATGTTTAAAAGAAAAGATTTTTATGAAACTTTTTTTTAAATGGTTGAAAGTTCACAAATAGGCTTATAGGTATTATCTCTGACATGTTCTTGAAAATATAATGGGCAGCAGAGACATGGCATATTTGCCTTTCCCACCACCCTATCAACCCCAAACACTATTTGTTTTCATTATTTAATATTAACAAATATTTATTAAGAACCAACTGTGTGTTTGACCTTATACTGCCCTCCCCTTATAATGACCTTATAATGTACAAAAGTAGAAAGACATAGCCTCAGTTCTGAAAGATCTCATACTCTAAACAAAAATAGGAATGGAAATAGCATTTAAACTAGTTACACACAAAATTTTACAAGCAGCAGCAGCTGACATTTGCAGAATGAATAGGCACTGACCACGCAAGCTAGTAAAGAAGACAGTATCCCAGGCAGAGAGGAGAGCATTTGAAAAGGAGGAAAAATAAATAAATAAATAAATAAATAAATAAATAAATAAATAAAGGAGTTGGGCTGAACACAAAACATATAATTTGTTTACTATATCTGGAGTATAAAGCTTGAAGCAGGAATAACCAGGTAAATTTGGAAAAAAAAAATATGGACCATATCTTGACAGCCTTCTATATTATGCTGGTTTAGGTTCTATCAGGTAGGCCTGTCATTCAAAAATGGACAAAAGTTCTAGGAAGAAAATAGGAGAACCACATGGGAATTCTTTTCCAAATACACATGGTTACCGTATGTGTTTTGAAAAATGTCTCAGGTGATTGATACGGCATTTCCTCCTTTCCACTTGATTTTAAAAATCACTGCTAAGGATTATTGATAGCCATTGATGCATTTTGAGCAAGTAAATTAATAAAGAGATTTGCCTACTATAAAGATGTATAAGACCCCGATGGACATTTGGTATTATTTCTTGCCCAGTGCCCACCATGGAACCATTTTACCACAATAAACATAAATCTAGCTGCACAGCATATTAAACAAAAATGGGCATATTTTACATACAATTTCACAGGGAAGAACAAAAAATACTTTTCTTCATGCAGTAGAAACTTGATGAGTATTTCACATTAAATATCCCTATTCTGCCGGGCACAGTGGCTCACACCTGTAATCCTAGCACTTTGAGAGGCCAAGGTGGGTGGGTTGCCCAAGCTCAGCAGTTCAAGACCAGCCTGGGCAACATGGTGAAACCCCGTCTCTACTAAAATATAAAAAATTAGCCAGGCATGGTGGCATGCGTCTGTAATCCCAACGACTCAGGAGACTGAGGCACAAGAATTGCTTGAACCCAGGAGGCAGGTGTTGCAGTGAGTCCAGATCACACCACTGCACTCCAGCCTGGGTGACAGAGCCAGACTCTTTCTGCAAATAAATAAATAAATATCTCTAGTCTGAACTGCCATTTTTTTTCATTCTTCCTCTTTCTATTTTCCTAGCTTTTACAAACAAGTCCCCTCTATCCTTCTGAGCAATTTAAGTTTTTACCCTCAAACTTGCACACCCCATTCAGAAAAACAAAAGCCCAGTCATTTCTTCATTTTTTTTCAATCACTTCCCTTACTGGGGAAGCAGTTTATAAAATTAATCTACCCTTTTAGAATAATGGGTTCTAAATGGTGGAAATTTCAAAAATATATGATTATATGTATTAGAAGCATCAGAATAACATTCATTGATTCGTCAATATGTCTTGAGTACCTACTATATGCCAGCCTATCTTAATTCATAGTTACTCATCTAGTTATATGTCTTGCCATTACTATCTATCTCTCTAAGTCTTAAGAATTTATTTCTATCAGTGAAAGAAATCATAAAAATACACAAACTTTTTCAGTTAGGGAAGTACTGTATTGTAGTTTTCTTCCTTTTTTTTTTTTTTTTTTTTTTTTGGCACGGAGTCTTGCTCTGTCACCCAGGTTGGAGTGCAGTGGCATGATCTCTGCTCACTGTAACCTCCACCTTCCAGGTTCAGGTTCAAGTGAGTCTCCTGTCTCAGCCTCCTGAGTAGCTGAGATTACAGGCACATGCCACCACACCCGGCTAATTTTTTGTATTTTTAGAAGAGACAGGGTTTCACAATGTTGGCCAGGCTGATCTTAAACTCCTGACCTCAAGTCATCTGCCTGTCTCAGCCTCCCAAAGTGCTGGGATTACAGGTGTGAGCCACTGCGCCCAGCCTATATTGTGATTTTCTGAAAAAGCTTTTTGAAAGAATAATGTTGGCCTTTGCATATTTTATTTTAATTTTGTTATATTGAGACTTCCATTGTCTAATGCATTCTACTATCCTGTTTAGAGATAGGAAATGAAATAGATATCCGTCTTGTCCCGTAATTCTGTCAAATAACAGACTTCCCCATTAGTTATATATGGCCTTACCAAATCACGTTTGTAGAAAAAGAATTTATTTCTGCACATAGGGAAAGTTATCAAATAAAAAGGCAATTTCTATTTACATAATTCTTATAATTATTTTATATTTCCAAAGTATAACTTTATAAGCATAGCAACAGAAAGACTTCTATCTAGTTGTATCTTCTCGACCAATAACAGGTGGTTGAAATTCTCCTCATGCTCTGTTTCAAAATATTGCACTGCCATTTTTGAAACTAATTTAGTGAGCCTCAGTGTAAGGTATATAGAGAAATTGCATTTACTCTAAACTATTTCCTGTTGAAACTGTTCAGCCCTCCAACTATACGAAATTAAAGGAGGACATTGAATTACTCCTCACTCAAATCTAAAGTTCCACTTCGGAATGTTTCCCTAATAAATGTATCAACCTGAAGAATTCCATGTTAATATCTTCTATTTGTCTAAGACAAATATTTGAATAATATATCAAAACTATCTATCCTTAAGACAGAGCATGCTTTGTACGCACTCCCTTCAGAAACAGAGTATTTTTTTGTTTTGTTTTGTTTTGAGACAGTCTCCCATTGCCCAGGCTGGAGTGCAATGGCACAATCTCCGCTCACTGCAACCTCTGCCTCCTGGGTTAAAGTGACTCTCCTGCCTCAGCCTCCAGAGTAGCTGAGATTACAGATGCCTGCCACGAAGCCTGGCTAATTTTTATATTTTCAGTAGCGATGAGGTTTCACCATGTTGGCCAGGCTGGGCTCAAACTCCTGGACTCAAGTGATCCACCTGCTTGGGCCTCTCAAAGTGAGACACAGAGTACTTTAATATACTTGTTCATTTTCTGCATGTGATCCAATTGTGTTTGAAGTAGCAACTTTGACTAATAAGCAATTATTTCAAGAAAATACAATATTTAAAACTAGGTATTTTATGCCAGGATTTCTTTTGGCTGTTGTTAAAATATTATACAAGAGGCAGATATTTTAAAGGATAATTGAATTTACTTCCACTAAACAAACAAAGAAGATTAAGGAAGAGAAGAGAAGATTTTCACTAAAATGCCTTAGGATCCATTGTGTACTTTTCCCTCCTTAATCAGTAGGTATATGTATGGCAGGGGTTGAAAGAGATTATGCACAATTCATTTTAAAGAAAAAGACCTGACTGGGCATGTGAATGGCTTTCTTAAGTACTCTAACCCATTATCTTTGTCTGTGAAATATACATGTAGCGTATGTAAGGTTGCCGCATTTAGCAAATAAAACTACAAGATGTCCAATTTTAATTTCAGATAAACAGATAATTTTTAGTGTAAGTATACACAATGAAATATTTGGGACATATGTATATTAAATAATTATTTACTACAAACAGTATTTTATCTGGCAATTGTACATACAGGGCAGCCAACAGAATAAAGCACTGGGTCTTTAAAGAAAAATAATTAGCTAAAATGCAAATCTTATGCTACTTGGATGTTTGCTGAGTCACTTATAAATTGAGAACCCATTCCTCAAAGGGTCTGGCAAAAGGTGTTTGTGATTAATTTTAAAAATTTGGATCTAGACAGCAGTGTTCTCATGCCTCATGAAATTTGAACAACTAGGTACTTGTTTTACACTCAAAACATCAGCTCACTAGGAAAATCTGGTAGGTTTAATCACATGGTCTTCTTTCTCTGTTATGATTTATTCATTACCACACTTAGTTCTGAGTGCTATTGAGGAAAATTCAGTTCAAATGGCAGTGTTGAATTAATTTACCTATTTAATTTTCCAAAACCCCCAGCCACTTTACACACTGTCCCTTATACATCTGATAAGTTTTTTGTTCTGTGCCTTAGCATAGCTCATTCTATTTCTTTCTCCTACAATGTCTTCCACTTGCTGATGATATAAGTAGTGAAACTTTACAGAGTTTAGGATCCCCTACCCCATCAAGTCTCTCCCAGTCACTTCAGTTAACAGTGATTTTCCCTCTTTTTCCTTCTTCTAGCACTTTATCATATACTGAAATAAAAACTTAAAACTCGTGAAGGTACACATACATATGGATGCACATACAAGCATACACAAACTGGCACATCCCACTGAAGATAGTTTAATATCCCTCTTTTATTTTCCTCTCACCTGGGTGGTTTGCAGACAGAGCAATGACAAAGTATGCTGAGCTCTGACAAAATCAGGAAGGAAAGGAAGGAGGATATTACTAAGTATTAGAGTGTATTATACGTGGGTTCCCTTTGAGGTTCTTTGACAACTACATGTAAAATATTTGAGCTATTTTTGGCTATAGGACTAGGTTTTCTCTATTGCAACACTACTCTAAGATTGTACCAAACAGGCGCCCACGTCTATAAGACTACATTCTGTTAACAACTCAATAATAGCTTATAGATAAATTGTCCTGACAGTATCTTAATGGAAAGGACTATCCTAAGCACTCTACAGGATCAATTTTATTTAATATCCAAGATAATTGAATGAAGTATATTTTACATATAGTTTGAAATGAGACAAATGAGAGTCAAAGAGTTTTCATAAATTTCCCGAAGTCACATAGCACATCAGATTAATTCAGGAAAAATGCATAGAGAGAGTTTCCTGTAACTCTAGTACTGAGCTAGATCTTTGGCATCAAAAATAGTATGAGGAGGAGGAGGAGAAGAAGAAGAAAAGAAGAAAGAGGAGATGAGGAGGAGGATACAGTTCCTGACCTCCTATATATTATAGTCTATTAAGAATAATATAGCTGCAAATAAAATAATAAAATATAATATTAGATAAAGATTATAATTAAAGGAGATAAAACGATTACTTTTATGTGAGATAAGAGGAAAAAGGGGAACAGTAAAATATTCAAAAGGTGTCTCAAAACAGTAATTTGAAAAATAATCCATTAATATGCAAAGTAGTAAGTACATGTGCATATGTAAAGGTTTGTGATTGTGAAACCAAATGACATGTTGGTGACACTACGAATAGCTCAGTAAAATAAAGTTGGAAAATACATGAAGAACCTCATATTCATGTAAATGACCTTGAACTGTATCATAGACAAGATGGGGAACATAATACCTTGTTATTCAAAATTAAGTCAAAATTCCTTCATTTAAAGTTTAAACTCTTAAGTCTAATAGTCAAAGCTTTGAAGAAACTGGCCCATATTGACCTTTAAACCTTTATATTTAACTATGTCTACAAATATTTTTCTCCAAAAATACTGGTCTATACATTCTTTCACGAAATATGTAATGGATGCTTCTCTCTCTGTTTTTGCCATCGTTTGTTGATATACTTAGAATTCGTGCATGCACATATACAGAGTTTCTCCATTAAAGCTTTACTTAAATCTCTCCTTCTTTATGAAAACATTTCTATTATATAGTGGAATGGAGATGTCTTCATAATAGGCTATCAAAACATGGTTTCAACAACTAATACTAGAAGTCCTCTTAGGAAAGGAACTATTTTTATTAAAGAACATACCTCGGCCGGGCACGGCGGCTCACGCCTGTAATCCTAACACTTTGGGAGTCAAAGGCGAGCAGATTGCTTGAGCTCAGGAGTTCGAGACCAGCCTGGGTAACACGGTGAAACCCCATCTCTACTAAAATACAAAAGAAATTAGCCGGGCGTGGCGGCATGCGTCTGTAGTCCCAGCTACTCAGGAGGCTGAGGCAGGAGAATTGCCTGAACCCAGGAGGTGGAGGTTGCAGTGGGCCAAGATCACGCCACTGCACTCCAGCCTGGATGACAGAGCAAGACTTCGTCTCTCAAAAAAAAAAAAAAAACAGGAAAACAAACAAATAAACAAAAACATACCTCGATGGGCTCCTTGGCAATAAGGATAAAACTCTGTGGCCAGGCATGGTTGCTCACACCTGTAATCCCAACACTATAGGAGGCCGAGGGGGGCAGATCACCTAAGGTCAGGAGTTGGAGACCAGCCTGGCCAATGTGGTGAAACCCCCTCTCTACTAAAAATAAAAAAATTAGCCAGGCATAGTGGTACATGCCTATAGTCTCAGCTACCCAGGAGGCTGAGGCAGGACAATCGCATGAACTCGGGAGGTGGAGGCTGCGGTGAGCCGAGACTGCCCCACTGCACTCCAGCCTGGACAACAGAGAAACATTCTGTCTAAAAAAAAAAAAAAAAATGAGAGCATGGGTGAATGAGAGAGCAAGAGACAAAATCTTACTGGCTCCTCCCGCATCCTTTTGAGAAGCCTTTAATGTCTTCTCCAGTCTTAAAATAATTTCTCCCATGTGCTCCAGGGTTCTCTAGACTAACGTATGGCAGAACATTCATTAACTGTACTCTAATGGCCAATCGACAAGTGCAACCATGTTCTCCACTAGAGAGCAGGACAAGGACCCTGAGGGCTGGAACTATACCATGATTTCTATTGTTCCTATAGTGCCCAGTACATAATACAGGTGCTTTGAAGATGATCAGTGAAAGAATAAATAAAATAAACACACCAAGGTGGAACATTGTTTTATGATCACATTTACTAGCATAGTGGAGAATCACTAATTTCTTGAAAACAACAAAGTAACTTGAAAACATTAAGAGGGCTTTGAAATTAGCTAACTTCCTTAGAGAGTTCATATGGCGGGCAAATGTCATATTACCAACGAAAACCTTGTCACAAAGGAGAGTTAATGACCCCAGTTGACATAAATAGGTCATGAAGGCAAATTAACTTTGAATCACTGTAGTTGTTCGTGATTGGACTGGGACCATCTCTAAAATTGTATCTGGGGCAATAGGATGCTAAAGATGTAACCAAGTTGGCCTTTAGGTAGCAGAGGGATAATCAGATATAGACTGTGTTCTGAACTTTACGTGACACCAGACATCCACAGAGATCAGTAATAGGCAGAAAGTCAAAAGTACTCAGATAAATCGTCCTTTATCTCTTTAAGATTTTCATCAAAGCAGCCAGAGTCCCAGTCTTGCCAGATAAATGTGATAATCATTTCTAATGGTCTGTAAATAATAAAAGCAAGGAATATTGTTTATTAAGTGTTTTTTAAAAACTTTCAAAGAGTCATCCTATCAATCCTTATTAGACTTTAGATTTTCATCTCTTTCATTTATAAAATAATTCACTGATTCATTTATCCAATATGTATTGAATAACTACTATGCTATCAGGCACTAATTGCCAGAAATACGATGTTGAACAACACATACTTGGTCCTTCCCCTCACCAAGCTTACAGTCTAGGATGAAAGACATACTGGACAAGTAAATGAGAATGTGGTGGACAATACTAAAGGAGCAATGCAGAAGACTTGGAGAGCTTAGGAGAGTGTGATCTAACTTTACATTTTATTTCCGTTTTAGAGAAAGAAAACAGTGTGAATATCAATTGGAAATGCAGCTGGCCTACCAGAGGTAAGTTGAAGGGAAACTATATTTAATATATGTTATTTTCCTGTCATAAATTTTAAAGGTAGAAAATAAAATAAAACAAACCAAAACAACAATAACAAAAATCTCTTCTCATCCCCATTTGGATAACTTAGTCTGAGAAGTTTTAGAAGAAAAGGGATGAATAGGTCAACTTCAATAGCCCCTAAACTCTTAGTTAATAGCTGGAAAAAAAAAAAAAGACAATGTGATGAGGCTGGTCGCGGTGGCTCACGTCTGTAATCCTAGCACTCTGGGAGGCTGAGGCAGGCAGATCCTATGAGGTCAAGAGTTCGAGACTAGTCCGGCCAATATGGCAAAACCCAGTCCCTACTAAAAATACAAAAATCAGCTGTGCGTGGTGGTGCATGCCTGTAATCCTAGCTACTCAGGAGGCTGAGTCAGGAGAACCGCTTGAACCTGTAAGACGGAGGTTACAGTGAGCCGAGATAGTGCCACTGCACTCCAGCCTGGGTGACAGAATGAGACTCTGTCTCCAAAAAGAAAAACTTAATGTGATGATATGATCAGCCCCACAATTACATAGCTCATAAACAATAGGGCTAAGACTTAAATCCAAGTGTTAAGGTCTCTGAAAAGATTATCCCAGTATACTTCCACCCTGTATTATACAACTGAGAGGAAAGGCAAGTTATCCTCCGATACTACCTTTTTTCTTATCTCTCTTTTTTTTTTTTTTTAAGATATTTATGGCAGGGGAGTTGTCATAGTTGTAAGATTCCAGAATTTTGCAAATGAGGATACAAAGGCTTTAAGACAAGGGACTTCCAAAAGAAGAACAGAACCCCAATATATGAAAATAGACAGATTTAAAAAAAAAAAAAAAAAAAACCCTCCTTTTAGGCAGGGACACAAAAGGTCAGCTCCTCATTCTTTTCCAGCTCTTCTGACCAGTAGTGGCACGGAGGAGTGCCAGGGAGTGGGAGTAGAAAAGCTAAAGCTCCCTCATAATGTCTACTAACCCTCTTCAGGATCTGTTAATAGGAAACTGAGTCCTGTTACTCAAAAGCAATTTCAAAGACAAGTTCTCTGGCACCGTTTCCTTCCTGCACCATGCACTTTCAACTCCACTGCTTCCTTAGGACACTGCTCTTTGGAAATTCTGGATCACCCAAGACTGCAGCAGGGGTGAGTGCTGGTTCACTGGACGACTTTTGTCATCATCTACTTCATATTTTGCACCCATGGAGGCCTTCCTTTGATTGACCACTCAGTCACTGGCTGCTTAATTCTTCACCCCCGATGCCCTCCATTGGTGACCCAGACTCCACTTTGCAGCAACTAAAGGAAACAAAGGTTACCAGTTTAAAGAAGGGAGTTTCTTTGACACTCAGTACCAGAGGTGGTGTTCAGTCCACATGCAGTGGGGAAGTCTAGGGGTCTTTTGTTCTTGGATTTAATATTTAACCTTTCGCTAATCTCTCTTCCCTTAATGGGCTTTAACATTTTCCCTTTGATCTCTTGGCTTCCTTTTTTGTTTGGGAAGGGGAGCCCCCTTCTGCCCACTCAATCTACCACCCCTTTTTAGCGCTTCCCCTTTGGCCTCAACAGCAGCTCCTTAAGGTATTGGCACCTCTTCAGCAATGTCTCCCTGAGACTGTTGCCATTATACTTGTCACTTTCCTGATTAACACCTCCAGCATTCATCCCCATTTTTTAGTACTTGTGAGAGCTTTGTTCCAAGAAGAGAGTTATGCCTTTGTGAAATTTCTCCCCAAAGCCTACTTTACTGACCATCTTTCACCACATTTCCTTTAACAGCAAGAACTATTCATCCAATAGAAATTCAGATGAGAAAATCATATGAAACCTCCACTTTAGGCATTTTGAGGAACTAAGTAAATTATTTCAGACCATAAAGCATTACCTGGTACACTGAAGCAAAACTGTAAAAGCCGAACCGTCATTAACTGCTACTTGTTTTCTCACAAAGTGTTTTCACAGACATTATTTAAAAACCCTGTGAGGCAGACAAGCTACAGAATAGGAGGAAACCAAGACTCAAAACATTTGGGTGCCTTACCAGTCTAAGGCTAATATGGCCATATAAATTACTAAATAACTGAAATACAGCAATGGCAATTAGTAAATAGCTGCTGCCTTGAGAACCGTGGGTGCTTCCCCCAATTTCTTCCCTGGTCTTTCCCTTGGGACACTTCAGTCCTTCCACAAGGCCCAGCACAATGGGGTGAACTGTGCCCAACAGTTAATTGCTTGTCAACATCTAGTATGTACCCACTGTTAAATGTGTAATATCAACCCAGGACCACCTGAAGCTAAATTTTCAGCTTTTTAAGGAGACAGGTAGATGGAAATCACATTTACAGTGTAAATTCCAGTGACAAATCTGTATGAAGGGAAATTTGTAATTATGGATTTTCCCTTTTTTCCTGCTTCTGCCAGAGTCAAGCTTGAAATACACAAACGTGCAGTCCTTCTGCTGTATAAGGGGTTTTGCTCCAGAAAAATATGTCATTCTTTGGTGTCCCAATTTTATGTAAGACTTGCCTTGCTATCGCCTGCTCAACTTGCTGCTCAGAAAGCTGCTCAACTCTCAGCTTTGTGTCCTGTCCTTCAGTAATAGATGTCTATTACAAGGCAGGCTCTATACCACCAGCGACTGGAGTTGCCTTCAAGCACATGTCAGATCTAGCCTGTGCTTACACATCTGGATTCAA
The DNA here is from genome assembly GCF_047675955.1 of Chlorocebus sabaeus. Lineage (NCBI taxonomy): Eukaryota > Metazoa > Chordata > Mammalia > Primates > Cercopithecidae > Chlorocebus > Chlorocebus sabaeus. The sequence goes on from NC_132911.1 coordinate 119,086,774, forward strand.
ACATGTCTGGCTACTGATTATTTCCTTTACTGCTAGTTCAGCCATGCTTTTCATAAAACTTAATATTTAATCCAGAATTTTTCAGGTGTTTGATACGGAAAGAGCTTTCTCTGAATAGCAGGTATTCTGTAATGCCAGAAACAGAAGTCTTTGACCCATTATTTGTTATTCTGTCCTTTATTGGCTGCAGGACATGCCACGTATAAATCTTCAGGAAAAATGAACTTGCAAAATTGGCATAGAGGAGCGGAGTTACATTTCACGATAGTGTATGGAAATGGACGCGAGGGATGCGCGGAGGCACATAAGGCAGTGAAGTCACTGAAATGGCAGTCATCTGGAAAAGATGATGTGACCATAAGCCAGACACATGGATTTAAGCAAATCAAGTTTACACATTTATTAACTAAGGTTTTCTTTACAAGACGACAGGCCTTTTTTAAAAGGTAGGGCAGCAGCTGCCATGAGAAGTCTAGTAAAAGTACACTGCAGCAAGAGGGGACCGTGGTGGGCTTCAAACCTATACAGATTGGGAACCAACAGTACAGAGAAAAAAATGTATTCATCTCATTTAGAAAAATGAGACTGTTCGATTTTCTTCTTTGTGCCAGGGAGTCCATATCTCCTCTGGGGCCAAAAGAGAGACATTCTCTGCAGCTCCATCCACAGTCACCTTTCCAGGCAGATTTTTTCTCAGCAAAAGGGACAGATTCAGCTCCAGTTGCAAGGTACTCTATTTACCTGCCTGCAAAGATGTTTGTTAAGGCAGAATTTCATGCTCTATATGAGTGGGACAATCTCCTAAAGAATGGAGTTAAAGCAATTTTATGAAGAAATCATCTCTAGGCCGGGCGCGGTGGCTCAAGCCTGTAATCCCAGCACTTTGGGAGGCCGAGACGGGCGGATCACGAGGTCAGGAGATCGAGACCATCCTGGCTAACACGGTGAAACCCTGTCTCTACTAAAAATACAAAAAACTAGCCGGGCGAGGTGGCGGGCGCCTGTAGTCCCAGCTACTCCGGAGGCTGAGGCAGGAGAATGGCATAAACCCGGGAGGCGGAGCTTGCAGTGAGCTGAGATCCGGCCACTGCAGTCCAGCCGGGGCTACAGAGCAAGACTCCGTCTCAAAAAAAAAAAAAAAAAAAAAAAGAAATCATCTCAATCAATAGGTTGATATCAAATATATTGGAAAAGACAAACACCAATAAGCAATAAGAAGACAATTGCACAAAAATATCTGGGGTATGTAACACAAATATTGCATCTGAATACTACTGCATGCTAAGAGTTTTCTCAAGCATAAAGTAAAAAAGACCCTTAAAGGTGACATAGCTAACATTGTCTATTATAGGATGAATTCTAGTGCATCAGGAGAGATAAATTCATAGTAATTCATTCATCCAAAAATATTTATTGAGCTCCTCAAATGTGCCAATCGATGTTCTAACAAATTATTTAATGAGCCAAACACAAACTACGATAGCTGATAAGTAATATATGTTAATATAGGTCTTTGATGATTTCTAATCATTTTTCTGCCCCTATATTTTACCACTTTTCTTTCTGGGAGTTCCCAGGGCTTTTGCCCTTCCCTCTCCTGGATATAAGTGTGCCTTTGTGGATATTGTGGCCAAGAATAGTATCAACAAGGTCCCTAATCCAACATGGAACTGTATGGAGGAGAAAGACCTCTACCCAGTTCATATGGATTGACCTTTGTGCCTGTGAGCTTATACTCTCCCAAAAAAGATGATTCAGGATAACTATTCTGGCACATTATCTCATTAGGCCTCCTGATACTAAATGAAGAAGGCAGTTGAAAAATAACACTCCATTTCACAAGAGAGAAATCTGGGGCATGCAGAGGTTAAGTAACTTCTCTAAATCAAACAGCCAGCAATTGTGCCTGAGACATGGACTGAGATCTTTAAAATTCACATCACATTCTCCATCCCTTACATCGCACTCACTTTAGATTAAGTTTAAAAAAATCTGACGAAAATCAAGGATCTACAAAAAAGAAAATATAAATATTGAATAGAGTTGCTATTTCAGAATATTGCTAAAATTTGGATTATGTTGATTATAACTCAAGATTGCAAAAAAGTTAATCATTCACATATAAATATGTTTTATAAAATTAATTCTTGTTTTATTGATTAGATAAAGCTGTAAAATATAGTTTTAAAAGGTTTACATTCCAGAAGCCTCTTTTTCTCCTAATACTGATAATATGTAACACACAAAAGTCCCAGAAACTGTTTCACAATATTATGTTGCTATCTGAGGTTTTAAAATCCAAATTTGGAAAATAAAATGCATTAAAAATAACAGAGGGAAACACATTTGTAAATAACCTGGAAATATGAAGAAAAGAGATCAGGCTGAAACTGAATATCCAGCTGTGTAAACACATTTAGATACTTTAAAAAATTCTCAGATTGATGGTATTCATAGGGCCTTCCCAGTGCCAAAATCATATACTTCACATTAATTCTTCTGTGATTCCACATCCTTTCCACACTGCATCAGTCTAAACTGTCTAGTTCAGATGGAACCACTCGAATTCCATGAATGTTTTTGTTTAATAAAGTGAACACTGTAAACTGTTGTTCTTGGTCATACACTCTACTCTTAAATAAAAATAAGATTTCTGAAGATGAAAGATCGAGGTGCAGGTGTTAAATATTTGCAAATTTCTCCATTACTCCCAGAGATCTGAAACACAAGTGGAGAAGTGGTGCCTTCATTAGATTCTGCTCAGAAAAAAAGTACTAAATTTTGGTATTTGAGGGAGAAATGATTTCCTATTTAAAAAAATAAAATGATTACTATTGAGACATCCCAGAAGAGTCCTTCAATACATCGAAAGTCAATAACCGTTCTAGCCACATGTTGAAATTCCTGTTTCAATTAAATGAAATTAATGGTATAAAGAACCCACACAGTGCCTAGCATTACAGTAAGGGTTAATTTAAATCTTTATTGCAACTTTATAATGATGGTGGAAACACTTTTTTAAATGAAATTGATTACAAAGCAAATTCACATCTGAGTTCCAACAGATGCAACTACTTTAATGAATCCAACATCTCTCTCACCCATCACCCAACTTTGGTCAACAGGGAAGGGTCAAATGAATGCTAACCCATCAAATCCAGGAGTCTTATTTGCAAATTGCAGCAACTTACTTTTGGACCTTTATTAGTTGGCTTAAAACTACATTACTGATGCTAAACATAGTTGAAGTCACAATGTTGATTTCACACAAAGGTTGTGATTATGAAGCCTTATTTTACATGTTTCAGATGGAAGACCTCTGATCTTATGATCCATTAGGTCCATCCTGGTATGTTAAACAAATGTACTCCACAAAAATAATCATTTTCTTGATCACACTAAGATATAATTGCAAGATTTAGCAAACAAAAATTTACAATGCCTAGTTACATTTTAATTTTGGTGTTTATTATTATTATTGATTGATTTTGGAGATTGGGTTTCACTCCGTCACCCAGGCTACAGTGCAGTGTCATCATCATACCTCACTGTAACCTCAAACTCCTGGGCTCGTGAGATCCTCCTGCCTAATCCTCCCTGCTAGCTGGGATTACCGGCATGACCCATCAAATTTGGCTTGGTGTTTATCATTACTCAGCAATTTTTTTTTTTTTTTTAGTATAAATGTGTCCCACATGTATGGGATATACTTATACTAAAGCAGCATTCATTGTGTGTTGAAAATTCAAATCTGAGAATGTGTATACTGTATTTTTTCTATTGTTTTACATTCAGGGGTACATGTGCAGGTTTGCTACACAGGCAAATTTGTGTCATAGGGGTTTGTTGTACAGATTATTTCATCACTCTGGTGTTAATCCTAGTATCCCTTAGTTATTTTACCTGATCCTCTGTTTCCTTCTACCTTCCACCCTCAGGTAGGCCCCAATATCTGTTATTCCTCTTTGTGTGTCTGTGCATTCTCATCATTTAGCTCCCACTTAAAAATGAGAACATGTGGTATTTGGTTCTGTTCCTGCATTAGTTTGTTAGAGATAATGGTCTCCAGCTCCATCCATGTTCCTGCAATGGACATGATCTCATTCTTCTTTATGACTCTATAGTATTCTATGATATATGTGTACCACATTTTCTTTATCCAATCTGTCATTTGATTTGGATATCAGATGGGCATTTAAGTTGATTTTATGACTTTTCTATTATGAATAGTGCTGCAATAAACATACGTGTGCATGTATCTTTATAGCAGAATGATTTATGTTCCTTTGGGTATATACCCAGTTATGGAATTTCTGAGCTGAATGGTAGTTCTGTTCTTGGCTCTTTAAGGAATTGCCACACTGCCTTCAAAAATGGTCGAACTAATTTACATTTCTCCCAGTAGTGTTTAAGTGTTCCCTTTTCTGTGTAAATTTGCCAAATCTGTTATTTTTTTATTTTTCGTAATAGCCATTCTGACTGGTATGAGATGGTATCTCATTGTGGTTTTGGTTTGCATTTCTCTAATGATCAGTGATGTTGAGGTTTTTTCATATGTTTGTTGGCCGTATGTCTTCTTTCGAAAAGTGTCTGTTCCTGTCCTTTTCCTACTTTTTAATGGGATTGTTTGCTTTCTTTCTTGTAAATTTGTTTAAGTTTCTTATAGATGCTTAAGATTAGACCTTTGTCGAATGCACAGTTTGCAAAAAGTTTCCCCCATTCCATAGGTTGTCTGTTTACTCTGTTCATAGTTTCTTTTACTGTGCAGAAGCTCTTTAATTAGATCCTATTTTTCAATTTTTGCTTTGTTGTGACTGTTTTTGGCATCTTCGTCATGAAATCTTTGCCCGTTCCTATATCCAGAATGGTATTGCCTAAATTGTCTTCCAGGGTTTGCATAGTTTTGTTTTACATTTAAGTCTTTAATCCATCGAGTTTATTTTGTATATCGTATAAGGAAGGGGTTCAGTTTCAATCTTCTGCATATGGCTAGACTGTTATCCCAGCACCATTAATTGAATAGAGAATGATTCCCCCATGACTTGTGTTTGTTAGCTTTGTCTAAAATAAGATGGTTGTAAGTGTGCAGCCTTATTCCTGGGCTCTCTAGTCTGTTCTATTGGCTTGTGTGTCTGTTTTTGTACTGCTACCATGCCGTTTTGATTACTATAGCCCTGTAGTATAGTTTGAAGTCAGGTAGCATGATGCTTCCAGTTTTGTTCTGTTTGTTTAGGACTGCCTTGGCTATTTGGGCTCTATTTTGGTTTCATATAAATTTTAAAAGAGTTTTTTTCTAGTTCTGTGAAGAATGTCACTGGTAGTTTTGTAGAAATAGCACTGATTCTATAAATTGTTTTGGGCAATTTGGCCATTTTAATGATATTTATTCTTCCTATCCATGAAAATGGAATGTTTTTCCATTTGTTTGTGTTATCTCTAATTTCTGTGAGCAATGTTTCATAGTTCTCATTGTAGAGCTCTTTTACGTCCATAGTTACCTGTATTCCTAGGTATCTTATTCTCTTTGTGGAAATTGTGAATGGACTCCATTCCTGATTTGGCCCTTAGCTTGACTCTTATTAGTGTATATGAATGCTAGCAATTTTTATATGTTGATTTTGTATACTGAGACTTTGCTGAAGTTGTTTATCAGCTTAAGGAGTTTTGGGCTGAGACTATGGAGTTTTCTAGATAGAGGATAATGTCATCTGCAAACAGGGATAGTTTGACTTCTTCTTTTCTTATTTGGATGCCCTTTCTTTCTTTCTCTTGACTGACTGCTCTGGCCAGGACTTCCAGTACTTGTTGAATAGGAGTGGTGAGAGACAGCATGGTTGTCTTGTGCCAGTTTTCAAGGGGAATGCTTCCAGCTTTTGCCCATAAGTATAATGCTGGCTGTGGATTTGCCATCGATGGCTCTTACGTTGAGGTTTATTGCTTCAGTGCCCATTTTATTAAGAGTTTTTAACATGAGGGGATGTTGAATTTTATTGACTCTTCTGCATCTATTGAGATACTCATACAGTTTTTGTCTTTAGTTCTGTATTTTATCTGACAATCCTGCTCAAAGGCATCACAATAAGCAATACTAATATCTGTAAAGATTGTAAAATGCTGGGCTGAATCTATTGATTCCAGACTTATATTTTCTTCAATTGATCAAAACTCAACTTACTTTCCTGTCATTTCAGATGTGTGATCAAAGTGGAGTGTTGGATGATTAGGTGAGTACCTTTTGGTCAAGGTTAGTAAATACATTTTTGAAATTTAATTTTAATTTCAAAGATGAAAGATTTCTTGTAAACTGTTAAGCCTTTAAATATACTGCTTTAAAGATAATTTTAAGATTATTATTTTATAGAAAAAATAGTTAATAGAATCTCCATCTTTTTAAAGGCATAAAAACTATTCACTGAAAATTTTTAGGAAAAATAAGAGAGGGAGGGCAAGAATCTTCACATCGTAATGATATTGATGCAATAGAAATCTAAAAGTTTATGCCAGATCCAAGGGCAGATGGTTACTGAAAGTTAGGTTAGTTGCATTTTTTATCTACATATATCTTACCATAAATATATATTTACATATATATTTAATTCTCCTTCAGATACTAAAATTTGGAATATCTATTTTTTAAAAAATATGTAACTTACATATAACTCATGTTCAGATAGTTGGATCTACGTTATGTAAACCTCTTTACTTAAGAAATAGCATTCTAAACTAGGAAAACAAAACACATTAGACATTACACATGAGAAGATATCATAATTACTAAATGTAATAGGCAAAAAGAGTCAAGAGATACAGTTTATCAAACATATTTTCTAGCCAAAAAAAAAAAAAAAAAGTGTTATCTCCACAACCAACTCAAGTGTGTCTCACCAAGTGAGTTACTAATGCCTAATCCCATGGTACTCACACTGAAGCCTTATGAAATGCAGGTCACCACTGTCCCCTTGGATCAGGGGTCCCCAAGCCCCCGGACTGTAGCCCAGTACCAGTCTGTGGCGTGTTAGGAACCATGCCATGTAGCAAGAGGTGAGTAAGCACTACTGCCTGAGCTCACTTTCTGTCAGATCAGCGGCAGCATTAGATTCTCATAGGAGCATGAATCCTATTGTTAACTGTGCATGTAAAGGATCTAGGATGTGTGCTCCTTATGAGAATCTAACTAATGCCTGATGATCTGAGATGGAATAGTTTTATCCTGAAACCATCCCCCCAACCTCATAGTTCGTGGAAAAAATTTCTTCCATGTAACCAGTCCCTGGTGCTGAAAATGTTGGGGACTGCTGCCTTGGAGAATGGAAGAGGGAATAACTCACCCAGCAGCACTCATCTCCTAGAGATAAAGAGCGATCAGATGGGTATTAACTCAACCACACATACAGGTTGTTCAACCATATGTATTGTATGTGGTGGTTTTAAATCAAATCCTAGGTCTCTAGACACATATTTCATATATTTCAAATTTAGATGATCGTGCCCCGTAATATGAGTTAGACTAAGTAGGTGATTATTTAAAAACTTTTAAAATTATAATTCTATAACAAATGCATAAACAGTGTAATCAGAGAAATTTAAAAAATTCAATTATCTTTTTCATTTCTAAAACAATGTGCAAATTGATTGAACAAACTTAAGCTCTTTATTCTAAAGCTATGGAATATTAAATCTAAAATGGTTCAAGTTAGAAAATATTTTTCAATTTCTTAAAAATAATAATTTTCATAAAAATTCTAATACTTTATAATAACTGTCAAATCTGCAACTTTCCTAGAAATTAGAAGACATGTTAGCATGTAGATAGAAGCTTGTGCCTTAAAGAATAAATTTCAACTCTGGTTGTAATGATGAACTGATGAGCGTTTGCATTTAAAGGCAAATCCACGTTCTTCAGTAAGATAAGAGAAAATACAGGGTCAAGTAGAGATAGTGACTTTCTCTAGTAAAAGTCGTGATATTTATTACTAACCTTCTTAACATTATCATAATAAAACAAGGATAACAATTCAGAATACTTAGTATCTGCCAATAATTTTACTTTATTCAGCTACTCCTCACAGCAAGCTAACACAGAAACTTTGTGCCTGTTTTCCATATAAGGACACCAAAATTCAGAGGTGTATCAGGCACTCCTTTAGCACAATTCCAAATCCTCACCCATCTCCCTCTACCCCACTTGTCTGCTCTTGGTCCCCCAGTACATTCCATCTACTCCTGCAGGGACCTGTTTTAGAAAGGTTTTGACCAGTTTCATACAGCACCTACCTTCAGGCTTCTAACCTCTGAGCTTCTCCAGGATTATAATGGGACCCACTGAGAGGTGACAGCATGCTGGCAGCCGTGGCTCGCTCTCCGCACCTCCTCGGCCTCGGGGCCCACTCTGGCAGCACTTGAGAGGCCCTTCAAGCCCGCAGCTGCACTGGGGGAGCCCCTCTCTGGGCTGGCTGAGGCTGGAGCCAGCTCCCTCTGCTTGCCAGGAGGTGTGGAGGGAGAAGCGCGGGCGGGAACTGCGGCTGCGCAAGACGCTTGCGGGACAGCGCGAGTTCCGGGAGGGCGCGGGCTCAGCGAGCCCAGGACTCACAGTGGCCAGCTGGCGCCGTGGGCCCCGGGCAGTAAGTGGCTTAGCACCCGGGCCAGCAGTTGCGGAGGGTGCGCCAGGTTCCACAGCAGTGCCGGCCCGCCTGCGCAGCGCTCGAATATTCGCAGGGCCTCAGCCGCCTCCCCGCAGGGCAGGGGTCGGGACCTGCAGCCCGCCATGCCCGAGCCCCCTCCCCCGTAGGCTCTTGCGTGGCCGGAGCCTCCCTGACGGGCGCCATCTCCTGCTCCCTGGTGCCGCGTCTCATCAACCGCTCAAGGGCTGAGGAGTGCAGCCGCGCGGCGCAGGACTGGCGAGCAGCTCCCTCCGCGGCCCAGGCTCGGGATCTACTAGGCGAAGCCAGCTGGGGGCTCTGAGTAGGATGGGGACTTGGAGAACTTTTATATCTGGCCTGAGGATTGTATATGCACCACTCAGCACTCGGTATCTAGCTCGGGGGAGGTTTGTGGATGCACCAATCAGCACTCTATCTAGCTAATCTGGTGGGGCTTGGAGAGCTTTTATATCTAGCTAAAGGATTGTAAATGCACCAATCAGCTCTCTGTAAATGGATCAATCAGCAGAATGTGGCTGGGGTCAGATAAAGGAATAAAAGCGAGCCAGCAGTGGTAACCTGCTGGGGTCCATTTCCGCACTGTGGTAACTTTGTTCTCTCGCTTTTTGCAATAACTCTTGCTGCTGCTCAGTCTTTGGGTCTGCACTGCTTTTATGAGCTGTAACACTCACTGCAAAGGTCTGCTGCTTCACTCCTGAGGCCAACGAGACCACAAACCCACCGGGAGGAATGGACAAATCCCAACAGGAGGAGCAAACAATTCCAGAGGTGCAGCCTTAAGAGCTATAACACTCACCCTGAAGGTCTGCAGCTTCACTTCTGAAGCCAGCGAGACCACGAACCACCAGAAGGAAGAAACTCCGAACACGTGGGAACATCTGAAGGAACAAACTCTGGACACACCATCTTTAAGAACTATAACACTCACCGCGAGGGCCGTGGTTTCATTCTTGAAGTCAGCGAGACCAAGAACCCACGAATTCCAGACACACCATCAGAATTCAGCGGTACTCACACTATGACAGCCCGCACGCATGAAGAGTTAGTGTCCATACGGTCACACTTGACCAGTCGGGAAAATAGCTTTCTGATATACATTTTATAAGACTCCAGTGAGAGTTCCCACTGGATTAACCCTTATTCGGTGGGCCACTGGATAACACATGCTCACATAAATGGATATTCGTTACTTGCATGTTTTGTTCCAAATTCTCATAAGGAATGCCTATTTTTTTGTACATAATAATAATACAAAATTTCAGATAGTGCTCTACTCTTACCCCACCATTCCCAACATCACGTGCGCATAGAACATGGCACTTCACATCTCTTAGGCTAAACAAGACAACTTCCCTCACTGATCCACCTTTATTTCCTACTCTAGTCCCAGGTTATCCTTTGAATGTCAATGACAATGAGCAACTTATGAATTTTGCATTTTAACGTTGCACAAGTTAGTTCAGGCATTTGCATAATTCTCCTCCTTCCATATTCTCTCTCCTTCCCCTAATTACTTTCTTAGTAATGGGTGGTTTCATGTAATGGCATGCTCAACTCCCAGAGGAGAGATCCCCCTGTTAAATACTATCCCCTAACACTTCTGGAAGCAGAATAGGCTAGTGAGCAAAACAATTAACCAGGAGTTTAGACAGCTGAGTTGTAGCCTTGTTTCTGCTTCTAACTATGCATTTGACTTTGGAGAAGTGATCTGAACTGTCTAGTTTGCCAAAATATGTTCAACCTTATACAACTTTGCTTCAAGAAGCAATAGAGGCTTCATCACTTAAAAATTGCCTTTAGAAAGTGGTAAGTAAATTGGCAGATCCAATTTCTTACTGATTTTTTCCCCTATCTGAAATTTATGTCAGCAATAGCTAGAAAACCATAGAAAAAAAAATTGAACATATGTTATCAAGCTTGTTTTTAGCAAAACAAAAATGTAAAAGTATGGGAAAAAATGATTATATAATTGCAGTATTCCTCTAAGTGTTGAAAATATTTATCAAATCATATTTTCTAATGACTTTTAATTTGCCAGTTTACAAAGGCGGTTTCATTTGCAAACTGGTAGATGCAACCTACTCAAGTAAAAAAAAATCTTAAGGGCAATTAAAATAAAATGAAATCAATTTTTATGTTAATGTATTGTTTAGTTCAAATATAATTGGTTTTTGAACTACATATTAAATATTGCTATTTTTAAATCCAAATTTTTTGTGCTGTTTCATTGTTTTTAAGTAATCCTTGATAATTTCACAAGGTCACTTGTTTATTCAAAGTATTTTAAATTAAATTATTATTTTTTTGAGATAGAGTCTTACTCTGTTGCCCAGGCTGTGATACAGAGGTGCAATCATAGCTCATTGCAGCATCAAACTCCTGGGCTCAGGCAATCTTCCTGCCTCAGCCTCCCAAGTAGTTGGGACTACAGGTGCACACCACTGTGCCCACTGTACAAAGTATTTTTAAATCCATATATATTTTAAACTCACATTTAACTTCTTAAAATACTCTCTATGGTATAAACTCCCTAAGTAACTCAGATCTCTTTTTCTACTTTAGCAAATAGATCTGTTATTCCAGGTATCACCATATGGATGACAGATATATAAAGATAAAAAAGATATAGTACTTGAATTTAAGGACCTTACTACCCAGAAGGGAAAATAAGCAAACTAGCAAACAATAAAAACCCAGAAGACTATAACATTAATCCACTTAGTAAGTATCATGTAACATTTAGTATTTGCCATCCACTGTTCTAAGGGGTAAATAAATAGCAGTGAACAACAAGAAGAACAAAAAGTCTTTGCCTTCACAGAGCTTATGTTATCATGGAGGGAGAGAAACAACAATAATAACAAAAAGTAAAGCGTATTGATATGGTTTGGCTGTGCCTCCACTGGTATCTCATCTTAAATTGTAGCTGCCACAATCCCCATGTGTCATGGGAGGGACCCAGTAGGAGGTAATTGAATAATGGGGATGAGTTTTCCCATGCTGTTCTCATGACAGTGAATAAGTCTCAACAGATTTGATGGTTTTATAAAGGGGAGTTCCCCTGCACATGTTCTCTTGCCTGCCACCAGGTAAGGTGTGCCCTTGCTTCTCCTTTGCCTTCCTCTATGATCGTGACACCTCCCCAGCCATGTGGAACTGTGAGTCCATTAAACTTCGCGTCTTTATAAATTACCCGGTCTAGGGTATGCCTTTATTAGCAGTATGAGAACAGACTATTACACATATCATATATCAAATGTTGATAAATACCATCGAGGAAAACAAAATCGAAAGACTGGGGAGAGTCATGGGGTGATAAAAAAGAACACTAAAAGGATCTATTTGAACAAAGACTTGAAGTGGGTAAGGAGTTAGCAAGGACAATAACCCTGAGATAGAAGTGTACCTGGATTATAGAAAAGTCTGATATGGCTAAAGCAGATTGAGCAAATGAGGAGATTAGCAAGAGATGAAGCCAGTGAAGGAATTAGGCATCATATCAAGGGTGCCCTTTTGGTGGTACTCAGTGTATTAGTTGTCCATTGCTGCATAACAAATTACCCCAGAACTTAACAACTTAACACATAAATATATATTATCTAACAAAGATTCTGTGGGTCCAAAATTCAGGGAGCATTTAGCTGGGTCCATTATCTCAGGTTCTCTCAGAGTGCTGCAGTCAGGCATCTGTTGAGGCTGAAGCCATCTAAGACTAGGACTGGAGGATCCATTTCCAGGTTGGCTCACTCACATGCTTGGCAACTTGTTGCTGGCACTTCTCAGGAGGTCTCAGTTCCTCACCACATTGACCTCCCCACTGGGATGCAGATTCATCTTCACAACATGGCAGCTACCTTTCTTAGAAAGAGAATAAGATCTAAGAGATCATGAGGCAGAAGCTACTACGTCTTTTATGACCTCCTTTCAGGAGTTGCAGACCTTCATTTCTGCAATGTGCTATTGGTGACATAGATCAGCCTTATTCAATATGAGCGAAGACTACACAAGGGCATACATATCAGGCGACAAGAACCGCTGAGGGTTATATTATAGGCCACTACACATGTAAGAAATGTGGACTTACTTTGAATGAGATAGAAAGTTATCAGAAAACTTTGAGCATAGTTTTGGCACACTTTTAAAAGAATTACTGTGGTTGCTGGGTTGAAAGTAGACTGTAGTGGGGCAAGGGTGGAACCCAGTAGATCAGTTAGGAGGCTATTACAATAATCTCAGCAAAAATGTCAGACTAGATAAAGATCGGAATTAGAGGACTGAAAGTAATAAGAAATGATCATATTTGGAATCTGGAGATGTTTGGAAGACAGATCTGATAAGATTTGTTGATGAGTTTTATGTAGGCTTTAAAAAAAAAATGTTGAAGATGAACCAAGATTTTTAACCTGAGCAACTAGAAATATGTTTATTACACAGAAAGGTTTATTGGTTGTTAGGAGGGTACAGAGATTGGCTAACATTCTGTCACTCAATTTTAAAAATACTCTAGGAGGATAGTATTATTAGCACTACTTATGCATAAGGAACTCAAAGCCCAGAGTGGTGAAGTAATTTGCCCAAAGTGAGAAAGCAGATGCAGTGTTCCAACCCAGGTGTGCTAATCCCAGACTACAATTAACCATTGTCATATACTAACCCACATTTATCTATCTTTAAGACTGAAAAGTTTTAAAGATAGAATAGGGAACCCAGAATAGGGAAGTCAGAAAAGTCCTCCAGGAGGAGATGTCTGGATTTAATATCTATATAGAAGTTAGCCAGGCTAAGAAAAGAGAGAAGAGGACTAGAGGCAACAGAACAGCATAAATAATGGCAAAGAAGCAAAAAGTATTACTGTGTGTGTACAAAGAAATAAAGTAATTCTATGCTCCCAGGGTACCTCTTAAAAAGTATTTGGTGGGAAAATCTGTGATTTGAAGTATATCTTTTCCATTTGTTCAATTAAAAATTATTTTATTACACACCTGCTTGGTACCAGAAACTGCTAGCTGCAGAGGGTACAATGATAAACAATGATGTTATTTCAGAATAGGGTGTTGACAGCAGGGTGATTAGAGCTAATAAAAAGATAATTCAAGGGCTTTTTAAAAATGGAAAAAGATACACAGATATTGGCCTTAGTGACTCCAGAATTCCTTTAAAAGGAAACGTTGAAAAGTGGAGAGAAAGAACTTACCTTGATACATTTAATACATTTTTGCCTAACTAGAACATCATTTTTACTTAGTGGTATATATATGAATACGTGGTTTGAGAGAAGGATGACATATAATACTGGGAGGGTAAGTAACTTCCAATCCCATCTTAGAGTAACCACTGGGTGATTTCTGACTTGTACAACTGGGTAGATATTGATGCTATTTAGTGACACTGTGCATTTGGAAGAGGAGATCATGAATTAGATTTAGTAGAGAAGAAAGGTCAACATATAGCCCTTTAATATTTTGTAAATAATTACTGGTTAAGTAAAAAGAACCTAAAATGTTTTAGAGTATTATAAAATAAACACACTCAATACCTGATAAAATAACACTGTATGACTCTACTATTTGGTTAAATACACTTTTATTCACATTGAGAAAAAAGCAAACTGACCTGTGCTTTGAGGATGGGTTGTGTGGTATATGTCTTCTCCATATGTCAACCTGAAAGTACTGATTTACTTTTAACAAAGCATATGCTTCCCATATATCCAATAATAGTTATGGATTTGTAATAATTCACCACTGGTTTTCCCTAGCCATTGTTATATTTGCAGAAGTGATATTGCAGAAAAAATCTCAGGCCATGGTCAGAATACAATTAACTCGGGTGTTCCTAAAATGTTGAACTGCTTATTTCTTTTACTTTTTTTTTTTAGACAGAGTCTCACTCTGTCACCCAGGCTAGAGTGCAATGGCGTGATCTCGGCTCACTGCAACCTCTGCGAATCAAGTGTTTCTCCCGCCTCAGCCTCCCAAGTAGTTAGGATTATTATAGGTGCCTGCCACTGCACCTGGCTAATTTTTGTAGCATTAGTAGAGACAGGATTTCACCATGTTGGCCAGGCTGGTTTTGAACTCCTGACCTAGAGATCCACCCGCCTCGGCCTCTCAAAGTGCTGGGATTACAGGCATGAGCCACGGCACCCGGCCTGAACTGCTTATTTCTTTTTTCTTGCCACTTGCTACTATAGATCCGGGACCCTTGGAAACTGTCATACTGTCATCTCTTCTAGCAGGACATGTAAAAGCTGTCTAATTAAAGCAAAATCTAACATAAAAGCAAAAATCTAACATAAAATAGTATAAAATAGTATAATTTTGTCTAGAAAGAAATTAATCTTTGTGATCAGAGAAAATCCATTTGCTATGCTTCCTTCTACCCAATAAAGGAGGTAGATCTTGGATCCTGGAGACGCTTATATTTGCTGGTTGTTTCCAAAATTAAGTGATGGGTGTGGGATTACAAGATTAGTAGAGACTATGAAATTAAGTTACTCTGCATAAGGGAAAGAGAAGGATTAAAAAAAAACAAAAAACTCTGTCTGAAGATAGGAGACTTTTCAAGTCCATAGGTATAAAGAGGACGAGGGTCCGGAAGAGGCCAAAGCTGAAGCTTGACTTGGGGAAAAATACACTGAGAGAGAATTTTGGAGTGAAATGCTATATGCCCATGGAGTGACGTCTCTTTGGTCTTTTCTACAAATTCTTCAGTAAAATTTCAACTCCAGTGCCTTTTGGAATCAAAGTTTTTTTTTGAGGGAATAAAGTGTTTAGTCCTGCTCCAACCAAGTTTTGCATGAGCAAGAGCAGCTCAGAGCCTGCCCCTGGGTCCAACCCATATCTCAGTCCATGTCTTTATTTGCCACAAAGAACATTTTCCTGCTTTCCAGTCTCTCTGCTCAGAAGTTGAAATCTTTTTACCTGTATTTTTTTCTGAATTCCTGATTCCTGGTGCCCATCTGCCTGAGTTTCTCCCCTAAACCTCTCCTACTCCCAGATAGCCAAGCTCCTCTCCTTTCTTCACCTAACTCTCTAGTATTCATATTTCCTCTTCCCAAAATAATGTTCTCAGCGCTCATACACACCTTGTACTTATCAGACTGCTTGCAATTCAGTATGGCTTCCTGGCCCTTTGTGATCTGTGAGCCTGCTCCTTTCTATCCTAGAGGCAGATCTAACCAAAGCAACTTAGAAGATTTGCTGCTGAATAAAGTGTTTTCACAGTAGTAACATCATAATTATATTGTATGTCTTGTTACTATTATATTACTATTACCTAACATGATTATAGATAGCATTTGTTGGGCTCTTATGTCAGCACTAAACTAAACAATTTGCAAGCATTCTGCCACCTAATTTTAAAAATACTCTAGGAGGTTAGTATTATTAGCACTAGCACTGTTTATGCATAAGGAACTCAAAGCCCAGAGTGGTGAAGTAATTTGTCCAAAGTGAGAAAGCAGATGCAGTGTTTCAACCCAGGTGTGCTAATCCCAGACTAAAATTAGCCATTGTCATATACTAACCCACATTTATCCATCTTTAAGACTGAAAAGTTTTAATAAATAATATTTACATTATGATATCAAATACAAAAAAGCCGCACATATTGTGTTCTGCTTTAACAAGGTAAAAGAATGATCATACAAACAGGATTGGAGGGACTTGCAATATTGTAAAAGAATTTCTCAATAAATTGAAAAATAAGCTTACATATTCTTTTTGTGAGAAAATCCAAAAAGCTAGAACTGAGCCACATGGGTAAAATATAAAAAGTTAAAAACAGACATTCATAATTCAGGTTGTCAGCTTTCAAAAATTTCATATTAAACTGGGTATTGTAAACTATACCATGATGTCTTACAAGATCATTTAAAAAAAAGTTTTGATGACCAGGGAAAAAGTGAAGTTCATTTGAGTATAGTCAGCAGAATGAGAAAAACTGAGATCAGGGGAAAAAAAAAAAAGAAAAAAGAGAGAGAGTGAGAGAAGGAGGAAGGAGGAGGGGGAGTTTATAGAGAAGCTTTTAAGTTCAGAGAAGCCTGGGGAAAATTGCTGCAGAAACATGATTAATAGTGACAAATTGACATCATTGATTATGAAATTAATGGAAGTAGGAAGAGCCTGTCTCTGAGCTTTTATCCAAAGATTTCAAATGTTTTAAAAGAGTCCCATGGTCAATTCTTTCAAAAGAGACTGATAAATTGAACATAATAAAAGCACAGATCAAGACCCTGTCAGCCAGCATTCTGGGATCATTATGTTCTCCCCGAAGGATGGCCTCTCCACCCTGATAGAAGCCTAAAAGCTGACAGCCACAAAATATTATACTGCTTCTAATGATCCCAAGGATGATTCTGCTCAGCTTCCAACCCACCTTCCCAGTGATTTTCTGTGCAAAGAAAAAGTTAGCTTGGCAATAAATAACCTATTTGCCCATAGTCAGGGAAGACTATTTGACAACCAGATGAATAGAGACTATTTTGAAAATAGAGGAAAAATTACCCTTCACCAAGAAAAGACTGATAAATGAGATGCTCACACTGGTCTCAGTTAACCATTTAAAAAGTAGGAACAGCATGGATAGATCTGTTAGTGGTTAGACATAATCTTCAAACCATCTGTAGCATCAGGCTCTGAAAAATCCAGGCACTGCAAAACAAAAGGTGAAGAAAGGTATACGTGGCACAAGGAGAACAGTTGGCATTAACGAAGCACAGTTTGAAATACTGGGATGGTAAGATTTCTCTTGGTTTTCCAATCCAGCATAAAACTACTTGGCTAAATAATTATAGTTCAAAGAGGATGTCTTTTTTTTTTTTTCTTTTTTTTCTTTTTTTTTTTTTAAGCTCAAGTTAAACCTCAGTTACATGGGATGCAGGAAGCAGAGCAAAACTTGAAACTCAGGTTAACCCATTGTTGCTCTTCATTAGATCTCAGCTTGAGAGACAGTCCTAAGCCATCGGACCAGGAGGAATGAAGAATAAGGTAGTGTGAGAAACATTGGTTATGGGGGACTCTTTTGGGAAAAAGACAACTCTTTTGGAAGCCTAGAAGTCTATGGCTAATAAACCAGAACAATACATATTTTGCAATTTAAAGTCAGTTTAGTAAAGTTCCTTTCAACCTTTCAGGTTGGGAAACAGATAAAACCTATTGTAGGTTTTCTGCTTATCAGAAGAGATTCCCACTGACTCTGCATACAACCTGTCCTGTATCTATTAGCCACCAATGGATTTAGTTTGTCTAGGGCTCTATAAATGTATCTGAAAGGATTGTTAGTGTGCTGGACTCACACAGAAGAATTTGAGTGAGTCCAAAGTAAGAGTAGGCAAAGAAACTTATTGCAAAGTGAAAGTAGTACACTCTGAGAGACAGAGCAGGCTGCCCAAAGGAAGAGATAGCCCCCATGGACAGACAGCCCCCAGTGCCTTACTAGGAATTCCTTTTATTGAAACTGTACATGCATATTTATAAAATACAGGTGGGATCAGGTATGCAAAGGCAGAGATGCAGTTGCCACATGAGCTCAGCATCTACATGTTCTAACATGTGTCGCACGTATCATGAGCATATAAAATCTCAACCTAAGGGGTGTGTTTTTACTATTAAAATGAGGAAAGGGTAAGTATCAACTGAAGCTTGAGCCTAGCTGTGCATGTGGGACCCTAAGTCCCTAGCTCCCCTAAGGCAGAAATTAAATTCTTTTTACCTTGTGTTTTTTTCTGAATTCTTGATCTCTGGTACCCATCTGCCTGAGTTTCTAACTAACAGCTTCTTGGGCTTTTGGTGCTGATTGGCTGGAAAGTAGGGAAATGACAATATGGACATGGGGTTCTTGTTCTCTTTCCCAGGCCATAGCAGCTATCAGGAACTTGTAGCCATCTGGGGGTCAACTGGTATCCTGTAGGACCACTTATGTTGCAAAAAAATTTAGGTACTAAAGCAACAGGGTGCAAGAGACGTAAAAGGAGCCCATAGGGCTTCACACAAGGGCATAATGCAGTGTTGCATTCTCACCTTACTTTTCTTGCCTCAGAAGATCTGATCTTATCACATGGGAAAGGAAAACTCTATTCAGAGTCTGTGGGTAGCCACACACTCCATAATGCTCTTGAAGAAGCTTCATAATGGTCTTGAAGAGATCTAAAATATGAGTGCATTTAATTAAGGGACATAATGACCCTCACTACAGCAAAGAATTTTATAATGAGGCATTGATGAATAAAATAATTTTTAGCAAAAGTGATGAGAAACATTATCCTTACAAACAATACTAGGCAATAGAGTGAGGATTGTTTAAAATTTCCCTCCATCCCCGCAATTCTCCTCTACCCAATCACCCCTGACCCCAGCGCCGTCACACACACAACACTGCAGCCTATGATTTAAGGTTACGGGAAAGCAAGAATCTGAACTTTTGTGTAAAAGGAATAGAAATAGAATGTTAATGTTTTTTAAGAAAGAAAAAGATCTGACTCTTACAACTATTGATGAGAGCATACATTGGAATAGACTTTCCAGAGGTCAATTTGGCAGCATTTATAAAAACTTAAAATGTGCTTATTATTTGACCCAATAATTCTACTTCTAAAATTTTAACCTAGAAGAATAGTTGCAGGTGTGCACAAACACATGGACAATACTTACTTTGTATTGTTTATTAAGTAGAAAAATTTGATTGAAACTAAATATCTATCAATAGGGTATTAAATTATGATTAATTCTCATGATAGAATACTATGCAATGATTTAAAAGAATAAGGAGAATTGCATGTTTTGATATTTCACTATCTCCAAGATATATTATTACATAGAAAATAAATAAGAAAGGAAAAATGCAGATATATATGCAGATTATATATAAAATATGCATAGACAGTCATCCTTCAGTATCCTCAGGAGATTGGTTCAAGAATCCCCAGAGGGGCTGGGCACGGTGGCTCAGGCCTGTAATCTCAGCACTTTGGGAGGCCGAGGTGGGCAGATCACGAGTCCGTCCTGGCTAACACGGTGAAACCCCGTCTCTACTAATATCACACACACAGAAAATTAGCCGGGCCTGGTAGGGGGCGCCTGTAGTCCCAGCTACTTGGGAAGCTGAGGCAGGAGAATGGCGTGAACCCGGAAGGCGGAGCTTGCAGTGAGCCAAGATCGTGCCACTGCAGTTCAGCCTGGGCGACAGAGCGCAACTCCGTCTCGAAAAAAAAAAAAAAGAATCCCTAGAGGATACCAAAATCCACAGATGCTCAAATTCCTTATATAAAATGGTTTAGTGTTTGCATATAACCTACACACATTCTCTCGTATACTTTATGTCATCTCTAGATTGCTTATAATACCTAATAAAATGTGAATGTTATGTAAATAGCTGTTATACTACATTGGTTTTTTATTGGTATTCTTGCTTATTGTTATTTTTTAAGAAATATTTTTAAAATATTTCTTTATTTTTAAGAAATATTTTAAGAAACACTTTTAAAAAATAAAAATGTGTCATTTTTTAAAAATATATTTTCTATCTGCAGTTGGTTGAACCTGTGGATGTGGAACCCAGACACAAAGGGCCAACTCTATATGTCATACTATGATTAAAATATGTGTTTACATTTATATGCACATTATATATATATGTATAAATACATTTACAAAGATAAGTAAAAACATGTTATTTGTGGTGACTTCCAAAGAGGAAGATGAGTTTTTTTGTTTGTTTGTTTGAGACAGAGTCTCACTCTGTCGCCCAGGCTGGAGTGCAGTGGCGCGATCTGGGCTGGCTGCAAGCTCCGCCTCCTAGGTTCAAGCAATTCTCCTGACTCAGCCTCCCAAGTAGCTGGGACTACAGGCGCCCGCCACCACGCCCAGCTAATTTTTTTTTATTTTTAGTAGAGACGGGGTTTCACTGTGTTAGCCAGGATGGTCTTGATCTCCTGACCTCGTGATCCGCCCACCTCAGCCTCCCAAAGTGCTGGGATTACAGGCGTGAAAAAGATGAGTATTGAAGGAGGAGCTAAAGAGAGACTTAAAAAACAAAGTTATGTGTCTATATTATTTAAACATGTGTAAACAACCTTATAAAATTAAAAAGTGAAATATTTTAAAATAAAAGATTAGATAATACTCTTGAAAAAGAGAACAGGACCTACTGAGGATAGCGTGGGGTTTGCAGTGTATTAACACCAGAATCCCAGTAGATTACATCATGTCTAGCATAGTCAAGTGGTGGCTCTGCTTTGCTTGGTCTTTACTCTGAGACTAAGATTGACCAAACCCCTTCATCAGGAATACTCCTGGTTATTGCAGTGGAAAAAAAGGATGCCTTGGGCATGCCTCACATACCCCCATAATTCACTGACCACAGCAAGTCACATGGCCATGCCCCAGTTCGACAGGACAAGGGCGAAGCATCCCATAGGATGTGCCACAAGGGAGGATGTCCAACAAACTTCAAACAGTAATGCAGCACACAGCACAGGGTGACAAAAGTAGCTTCTGCTTCTTCCCTTTTCTACTTCTTAAATATGTACATAACTGACCTCACTCAAACCCCAGCACTCTACCCCAACCACCAAATACTCCTCTCATCCCCTCCCTTTGCCCTCTCTTCTCCTTCTATTCCTCTTTCTCTCCCTTTCTTCATTTCTCTCTCTCTGTCTGTCCTCTCTCTTTCTCTTTCGCCTATCTCTGTGTGTGTTCTTTCAGATAGATCCAGAAATGTAAAGGACAACTTAAATAACCTTCTCTGCTAAAAACTCTTGTTTGCTACTTTGCATATGTGATAAATTAAGGATTTTGAGGTGAAGAGATTATTCTCAATTATTCAGGTGGACCCAATAAAATCACAAACATTGTTTAAAAGAAAGAAGGAGGCAGGAGAGTCTGAGAAGGAGGTGTTATGACTGAAGCAAGGGTCACAGTCAGATAGAGATTTAAAGATGCTACACTATCGGGTTTGAAAATGGAGAAACAGGCCATGAGCTAAGGAATAGAGGCAGCCTCTAGGAACTAGAAAAGTCAAGGAAACAAAATGTCCCCTAGAGCCTCCAGAGGGAATGTGGCGTGGTGACATGTTGCCCAATGTATTAGGGTTCTCCAGAGAAACAAAACAATAGGATGGCTGGAGAGATAGATGATAGACATAGATGATTGATAGATAGATAGATAGATAGATAGATAGATAGATAGATAGATAGACAGATAGACAGACAGACAGACAGACAGACAGACAGGATTTATCAGGGGAATTGCCTCATGTAATTACGGAGGCTGGGAAGTCACACAGTAGGCTGACTGCAGACTGGAGACCTTCGTCTGTAAATAGCATAGCTCAGCTCAAGTTCTATGGCTTCAAAAGCAGGTAAGCTGATGGTGTAACTCTCAGTCTGAGGCTGGAGGTCTAAGAACACAGGTGGCTGCTGGTATAAGTCCTGGAGTCCAAAAGCTAGAGAGCCTGGAGTTCTGATGTCCAAAGATAGGAGAACAATGTATCCTAGCTCCAGGAGAGTGACAAAATCACCTTTCTGTTCTATCAAAGGCCCCAGCTATTAGGTGGTGTCTGCCCACATTGAGGGTGGATCTTCCCCACTCAGTCCACTGATACACACACCAATCTCTTCTGGAAACACCCTCCCAGGCACACTCAGAAGTATTGTTGTAACAGTTCTCTAAGTATTCCTTAATCCAGTTAAGTTGACAACTAAAATTAACCATCATACCTAGTGAGACTAGCTTCAGAATTCTAAGCTTCAGGACCATAAAATAATATATTTGTGTTGTTTTAAGCCACAAAATGTATGTACATTTTTTTTTTTTTTTTTTTACAAAATGTACATTTTTTTTTTTTTTACAAAAATTTGTTACAGCAGCAATAGGAAACTGAAATACTTGCTTTGATAGTTAGGAGTAATTTCAACTGTTAATAACAGAACTGGATACAGTAAATTAAACACAAAAGCAGTTTCCCCCCTCATATTAAAAACATCTGAAATTTGGTAGCTCAGAGTTTTACCAGTGCCGCCTCTAAGTTATCAGGGACCCACTAAGCTCCTCCTAGCTCTGACTCTGCCTCCTGTGATTCCATATGGCCTCAAGATGACCGTTCAGGTCCAGCTACTGCATTCACATTTTAGACAGCAGAAAGAAGAAAGAGAGAAGAAATGCTCATTCTCATAGTTTAAGAGCTTTTCTGGAAGTCACCCACAATATGTCTGCTAACGTAAAGGCATCTCAATCCAGGCCCCAAGAGAGGGTTCTTGGATGTAGCGCAAGAAACAATTTGGAATGAGTCCATAGAATAAAGTGAAAGCACGTTTATTAAGAAAGTAAAAGAATACAGAATGGCTACTCCATAGGTAGAGGGCCAGCATGGGCTGCTCAACTGAATGTGCTTATAGTTATATATTGATTATATGGTAAACAAGGGTGGATTATCCATGAGTTTTCCAGGAAAGGGAGTGGTTAATTCCTGGAACTGAGGATTCCTCCCTTTTTTAGACCACATAGGGTAACATCCTGATATTGCTATGACATTTATAAACTGTTATGGTGCTGTTGGGAGTGTCTTTTAGCATGCTAAAATGTTATAATTAGCTTATAATGAGCAACGAGGACGACCAGAGGTCACTTTTGATGCCATCTTGGTTTTTGCAGGTTTTGGTCGGCTTCTTTACACATTCTGTTTTATCACAGGGTCTCTATAGCCTGTGTCATCTTGTGCTGACATCCTATCTCATCCTGTGACTAAGAATGCCTAACCCCCTGGGAATGCAGCCCTGTAGGTGTCAGCCTTATTTTACCCAGCCCCTATTCAAGATGGAGTCATTCTTGTTCAAATGCCTCTGACATGTCCACACCATCTCATTGATCAGCTTGTATACATATTACTACACCTAACTGTGAGCTTAAAATGCACTTTTCCAAGTGGATACATTGTCCACGGTCTCTGAACTACAAACTCATATATTTATCCTCTTTCTTAGTATGTCCACTGGATGTCTAATAGGCATTTATCTCAAAAGCAATATTTCAAAACCAGACTCCTCTTTTTCCCTCCTAAACCAGCTTCTTCCACAATCTTCCCCATCTCAAAAAATGATAAGCCTATTATTACAGTAATCATTCCAGACTTGAATCCTTGGAAATGTCCTCAAATCTTTGCTTCCTCTATAAACTCACATCTAATACATTTGAAAATCCTGTGTGTACTATCTTCAAAATATATCCAGAAGGTAAGTACTTCTAAGTACCTTTGTTGCTACTATCCTTGCCTAAGCACATCCTTTCATGCCTAGAGCTTTCTATCTGGGTCCCTTGCTTAGGCCTTACCCATCTACAGTCAATTTCTACAACTAGAGTGCCTCTTTTTAAAACAAAGGCAGCCCATGACCCCTGTTAGCCGAATGTCCTCAAGAGCTTCAGATTTCTGTAAAAGTAAATTCCAATTGCCTTAATGATCTGACACCCACCTACCCCACTTCTCTGGCCTCGTCATCTGCAATTGCTTCTCTCTCTTTCTGGTCAAGCCATAGCATCTTCCTTGCTATTCCTCAGATTTTCCCATCACACACACACATCCTCATAACACATTTCCTAACCACTTTCAAACCTTCATTCACAAGTCTTCTTTTTTTTTTTTCCAGTAATGCCTTCCTTAACTACTCTACTTAAAAAACATTCTCTCCATCTACAGAATTTCCTACCCCTCTTCTTTAATTTGTTTTCCTTCACAGCTCTTATTACCATCTGACATATTTTGTATTTTGCTAACTTATTTATCTAATTTGCTGCTTCTGGTATAAAATAAGTTCTAAGTGAACAGAAGTTATTTGTTACATTTCCAGGTTACACTATTACCTGGAAAGCATAATGATCTGATTTTTATTTATTTGTTTATGTATTTATTTTATCAAACCCCTGCTACTCTGGGTTTTTGGAATTTGTGTTGCAGAGAAAAGATTAAAGGAGCAGTTCAAGAGACTAAGAACTATGCTCTAGACACAGGATGCAGCCCATCTAGTCTGCTCTTCCACAACATGAGCTTTCTGTGTTGAAGAATTAGACCTCTACATGACTTCTTCTGAAAATGGGCTTTTTCTTACACTAACTATCTTAAAGGCAACAGAGATGATGATCTATTGCAGCGGTCCCCAGCCTTTATGGAACCAGGGACCAGTTTTGTGGAAGATAATTTTTCCATGGACTGGGGTCAGAGGTGGTGGTTTGGGGATGATTCAAGCTCATTACATTTATTGAGCACTTTATTTCTATTGTTATTAAATTATAATAATTGCAACATATAATGAAATAATTATACAACTCGCCATAATGTAGAATCAGTGGGAGTCCTGAGCTTGTTTTTCTGCCACTAGGCAGTCCCATCTGGGGGTGATGGGAGACAGTGATAAATCATTAGGCATTAGATTCTCATAAGGAGCACACAACCTAGATCCCTCACATGCATTGTTCACAATAGGATTTGCGCTCCTCTGAGAATCTAATGCTGCCACTGATGTGAGAGGAGGCAGAGCTAAGGCAATAACATAAGCGAAGAGGAGCAGCTATAAATACAGATGAAGCTTTGCTCGCTTGCCAGCCACTCGCCTCCTGCTGTGTGGCCTGGCTCCTAACAGGCCATGGAACAATGCCAGTCTGTGGCCCAGGGGTTGGAGACCCCTGATCTATTGCACTGGAAGCGCAATACAGGTAAATAGTAAAAAGCTATTTTCTTTAGTTTCTTAAAATTTAATGTTTAAAACTCTTTTATGAATAATGGGAAATACAGAATGTTATTCTAGTTTAAAGTTATTAAATATTGCCTGTTAAATACAATTAAATTTCTTTGCTATCAGAAATGCATTTCTTTCTTATTTATGTATAGCAGTTATAAATTTCAGTCAACAAATTCAGATAATATCATTTTGTTTTCTGATGACGATATAATGTGAACTCTCGTCTTGCTGGTATGACATAAAAATTTAATCTTAGTTCTTTGGAGTTTCTACTTTCCTCAGACTTCAAATGCTTTGGGCATTTACACTGTGCCCAAAGCATTTGGTCAGAATAATTCTCAAGCTCCTCAGGTCTGCAGGCCACCTCTTCTAAAAGATAATTCCTAAAGACACTGAAGTAATCCCACTGCCTCCCAGCACTGCTAAAGCATGAAAATATCTGAGAAGCCGTCCATGTAGCCCTTTTCCTAGACATACCGCACCACCAAATCTTTTGTGAGGTCTTAACACTGCTCCTGGAGTCTTCTGTGCTCAGATGTGCATACAGGGTTCCTCCTTCCAGGTTTCTCTGATGTGTTGCCTCTGAATACCTCTGCTTCATCACTTCCATGCAGGGCAGACAAATTTATTCTTTTGCTTGTTTCAAAAGCATCAAGCAAAATCTTTGTGATAGATTGACACTTTCAGAAACCCTGAAGACACTATTTTTTTTTCTACTTCTTGACATGTTGGTTTTTATTCCCAAAGGCAACGAACTCTCTATCTGCTTGAAGAGGATGAAGGGCAAAGGAGAAGTACAGGACAGAAAAACCTTCATACTTCAAAATGTTATCTTACTTCAAATGGATATGGTAAAGCTTTCAAATAAAATATTTTTTCTGCATGATTTTGACTGATAAAGTGTTTTTCAGCACTGGTTTGGCATCTAAATATGGTTTACTGATGTTTTAATTCCTCAGAAATGTATTTTTTATTGTATTTCATCTAACTATTTTGAGTATCTAATAAATGTCTGTTGAATTGGAATGTAAAATCATTTCACATACTCTAAAACCAAAAAGCAAAGAAGAAAAGATGTAAGATTGAAAAATCCAGATGTCATAACAGATGGGTAAGTTAAGTAAAATTTGTACATAATTTTCAATTATTTAGTAGGTAAATATCTACATTACTCGATGATGAATTCAAATGGTCAGGGGAATGGCATACTTTTCATATCAATGTAGACTAGTCTGAAAAGACATAGAATTCTGTCTTCTATGACTTAGCAAAATGGATCACCATTTTCTAAATTGATTTGCTTCAGAGATTGTAGATGTATAGGGAAATAAGGATTCCATAGTGAAACAAGCTTGAGAAACGTTGCATATTATACCTTGGAAATTTAAAGTGTAAATTAGCATATCTGAGGCCTCTGTAGGAGCAATGAGAAGAATCTTCCTCCTTCATCCCCTGAAAGTTCACTAAAAATGAACTGACAAAAGACAGATTAATAGGAGAAAAAGGCATATGAATTTATTTTAACATGCATAACATGAAGGAATTGCAGAAGAATGACTACTTAATAACTCACTGAGGTCCAGATGCTTCTATACCCTTCTTCATAGGGGATTGGGAGATGGGAGGCATAAGAGTAATTACTTTGCAGGGGGGAAAGAATGGATCCAATGTTCAGACAATTCTTTGTAAATGATTATTTTGGGGAATTAAATGAGACCTAAGAATAGACAAAAGTTTGTTTGGGCTCCAGGATAGGTGTTTGATTTTATTTATTTATTTATTTATTTTTAATTTTGAGATGGGGTCTTGCTCTGTTGTCAGGCTGGAGTTCAGTGGCACAATCTCGACTCACTGCAACCTCTGCCTCATAGATTCAAGCGATTTTCCTGCCTCAGCCTCCCAAGTAGCTGGGACTACAGGCTAATTTTTGTGTTTTTAGAAGAGATGGTATTTCACCATGTTGGCCAGGATGGTCTCGATTTCCTGACCTTGTGATCCTCCCACCTCAGCCTCCCAAAGTGCTGGGACTGCAGGCGTGAAGGTGTTTAATTTTGGCATCTTCTTCTGTTATATGAATTTTAATTTTCTCTGGTTAATGACATTTCAGGAAAGGGTTGAAAGGCAACTGTGTTTCTCTTTGGTGTGTCTGGTTTCCAGGTAGATGAGAGAGCTTCAGAGAAGAGCATCATCCAGTGCTTTGGGAAAGAAAGGATTGACAAACAATGCTGGAGGTGGGAAAGGGGATCAGAGAGACCTTGAGTTTGCTTCTTTAGTTTAATATGTCAAAGCACCATATTTCAGGGTGTCATTTTCCGAGCCTCAGCATTCCCCGAACTGAAACATCCCTAGGAGTTTACACACCAAAAGCTGAGTTGTCGGCCATAGAAAGAAAAATCAATGTAGTAGTTGTGTGACAAAGGATCTTAATAAACAAGTCTCTCTTTCCTGGGAATAGGTGACTCCAGTTAAATAATTGTGTCTCATTTTGGAAGATGGCATTGCAGATGGGTTCTCAAAGCTAGGCCTCTACATATAATGCAGTCAAATAGATCTTTAACAGAGGTATTTCTATAAAAACAGACAAAAAACAAAAGTTAATATCTGGACCAGCCTATAAGCTAGTTTCTTCAGAGTCTGAAGGGCAGTCATTTGAGAAGGTTAGTGGCATTCTGCTAGATTTTTCTGGTTTGCACGTACAATGTTTGCCCATATATAATCTGTTGTAGTAATTTTTCCTTAAAGCCAATTTGACTACTTTCAGCAGCAGGAAAAGGGAAGTTTAATTTTTGTAATTTCAAGTCAGAAGGACAAGGGAAAAAAAGAAATGAAAATGTTAGTTTGGAGATTCACAGTCAGGTATTAGAGGAAACTATAAAAAATAAAGTTCTAGTTCAAATTGCACTTAAAGAATAAAATCTCAAAAACAATGAGCTGGAATCTAATAAGAGGTGTACTACAGGTTTTCTTGTGAAACACAACTATTCTCTCTCCAGTCCTCCATTTCTACTAAAGATCAAATTACTTGAAAATAAGTTTTAATTTTATTATAATTCACCTGATTATTTGCATAAAGTGCTTCCAGAATAGTGATTGCTTGTAAGGCTTTTGTTGTTGTTGCTGTTGACTTAGCTGGAATTTTTCACAAAGAATCTAAAATTAGACTTTTTAAAACAGCCTGTCAAGGTTAAGGAACCAGGCCAAGTACTGTCATCAGACTGTGTCTAATACCTGTATGAGTTTGGTGAATACCCCTCTGCTTGAGGGACCCAAAATATCTTGAGGTTCTTGGGCCTGCCAAGAAGTGACATTCTTTACCCACCTGTAAGGCAATTATGTGAACCATGTATTTAAGGTATCAGGACAGTTTCTCAAGGAGCTTTTTATCAACTCCAAAAACGTCAACGTCATTTCCTCAAGGGAGTCCCAACACTTCTGAGGTGTTCTTCTGCATAAAAGAAAACTGTTTCTTACTTCTTCTCAAACTTATTTGAGCATATATATATATATATATACACTCATATATATGTAATGCTAGATATATTATATGTACATGATACTGTATCTATTACAATATTCTTCTGATCATGCAGTATAACAAAAGTATTCTGTTTAAAAAATATAAAATATTTGGGGTAATTCAATTTTAAGTCCATAGTATTTGGTTATCTTCAATTTCTTTTCTTAATTGTTCTTTGGTAACTTATCTTCTACCACAATGAATTTTTAAATGAAGAGACTGATGTTAAATATTCGATGGAGAAAGTGGTGTGCACACCAGTACAATGTTGAAAGAAGTAGCAAGAGCAAATAGCCTTGTCTTGTTTCTGATCTTAGCGGTGAAAGACTTCAGTCTTATTTTACCATTAATTGTGATAAAAGCTAGGCATAGATGCCTTTTATAAGGTTGATGAAGTTGCCTTCTCTTTCTAGGTTTTGGAGTGTTTTTGTCATGAAGAAGTGATGAATATTGTCAAAAGCTTTTTGTGAATCTATTGAGATAATCACATGAATTTTGCCCTTTATTCCATTGATGTTATTACATTCAATCTGATATGGTTTGGCTGTGTCCCCACCCAAATCTCATCTTGAATTCCCATGTGTTGTGGGAGGGACCCGGGAAGAGGTAATTGAATCATAGGGGCAGTTCTTTCTGGTGCTGTTCTTGTGATGGTGAATAAGTCTCATGAGATCTGATGGTTTTAAAAAGGGAAGTTCCCCTGCACAGGCTCTCTCTTTGCCTGCTATCGTCCATGTAAGATGTGACTTGTTCCTCCTTGCCTTCCATCATGACTGTGAGGCCTCCACAGCCACATGGAACTGTAACCATTAAACCTCTTTCTTTTGTAAATTGCACAGTCTCGGGTATGTCTTTATCAGCAGTGTGGAAACAGACTAATACATAATCAAATACATTGAGTGTATTACATTGATTCATTTCTGTATTTTGAACTACCACTGCATTTCTGAAATAAATCCTCCCTTGGTCATAGTTGCAAGAGACTCTTAACTGATCTGACTTCCTCCCATCTTGAATGCCATCTAGGTATCCTACTATTAGCAGTATCTTTGTAAAGTGAAAATATGAGCTAGTCACATTCTTTGCTTAAACTTCCTTCATTTCTCTTTACTGCCTTTGATATAAATCCCAAAGTTAGCATGGTGTTGGCTATTCCTTGATGTTACCTACCAGGATCTCCAGCCTGATGACCCACCACTTCCACCCTCCAAACACTATAAACTACATGTAATTCTTAATCTGCACAACATTTGTTTCCATGTTCATACCTCTGCACATTTCCACCTAGAATGGTTTTTGCCATCTCTGTGCAGTGAACTCTTAGTGGTGTATCAAACCTGGTTTTAGTTGTATGCTCCTTCCAGAAGCTATTTTTGATATTCACTCCCCCAATATGGAAGAAATCCCTGTCCTAAGTACTTGTCAGTTCATTTGAGTCATAGTATTTATTGTGCCAAATTAAGATGATTTTTTTTTCTTTTTTGAGACGGAGACTCACTCTGTTGCCCAGGCTGGAGTGCAGTGGCTTGATCTTGGCTCACTGTGACCTCTGCCTCTGGAGTTCAAGTTATTCACTTGCCTCAGCCTCCCCAGTAGCTGGGATTACAGGCACCTGCCACCATGCCTGGCTAATTTTTGTATTTTTAGTAGAGATGAGGTTTCACCATGTTGGCCAAGTTGGTTACAAACTCCTGACCTCAAATGATCCACCCACCTCAGCCTCCCAAAGTGCTGGGATTACAGGCATGAGCCACTGTGCCTGGCCTAAGATGATTTTTATATGTGGATGTTTCTGAAGGAGACTGAACTCCTTGTGGAAAGTATCATGTCCCAGCAATCTCTGTATTTCTGGTGCCTACTACAGGCCCAGACCATAAAATTTGTTGATGTTTACTACCTGAATGTATTAATATATACAATGAACAAATGATTATGCAGTTTAAAGATTTACAAAACCTCCATATATATCATCAATTTTATCATGTCCATGGGAATTCCCTGTAGCATTTACCACAATCCTAAGTGAGTAGTTGCGTGTAATATATTTAACATCAAATCTCCCATGAAGGGGATAGTGTTTTGTCCACCACTATATCCCCAGAACTTAGCATAGTGTCTTTATATAAGAAGCCCTCAATAAATACTTGTTGAATGTACAAATGAATAAATGACCTACTAATGAAAAATTCTAATCAAAATTTCCTATCAATATATGTCACACTTGAAGGAAGTAAAATCTTAACCAATATCTTTATAGAAGTTTTTCCTCCACAGATTACTCGGCCTCAGAAGAGTTGAGGTTTCAAAATCACTTAGTTTGACCTGAAACTGGAATAATCTAATTTCACATCATGCATTTGCTCATCACATAGATAATGAATATAACTTACTTCATGTCCTATTCTAAGATATTTGTCTAAGGTAACTCTCAGTTGTATGATATAGGTATAATTGTTGTGATATTCATTGCCACCTTGAATATTTCTGGTTGTTGTCTCTTTTGAGCATGGGGTAAGACTGCACTGTTTCACCTTAGTACCCATCTGGCCAATGAATTTCAGTATAAGTGATGTGGTTCACTTCTGGATGAATACACTTAATTCAGTGAGACCTTCCTGGGCTCTTTCTCCTCCAGCATAGCAACTGGCAACATCCAGGTAGTGACTGCTGTGTCCACGTATGTCCTTGAGCAAGACTGAAATGAAGCTGATCCCCCAGACAATCTGAGATGAGCATGTAGTGTTAGCAAGAAACATCCTCTGTTTTTTATAAAATTAAGATATGAGGGTTTTTATTGCAGCAGAATCCAGATCCTCATGACAGATCAAATTATCATCCCCATTTAGAGATGAGGAAACTGAGGTAGATAGTAACTTCTGTCATACTACCAGTGAGTAGTAGAAGTGGGATTCCAGTCAGGCAACTGCCCCCAGAATCTGCACGCTCTCCTCTCTGCTGCACGGTTCTACATTGACATTAGCCATCTTCTGGCAGCGACACTTTTCCTCCTGCACAGAGAAACACACAGCTGCATGCATTCAAAATGAGAAGTGGATAATAATATAAAGAACCTGTTTAATAGGGCCAAACCTCAGAGAACCATTTTTCTCTCCTGATTGAGTACTCTGTCATTTTAATGGGACAATCATAGTTTCACAAATCATTTAGTTAAGACAATTTCTGGGATAATTACCTTGTCAGTTAAATTTAAAAATATTGAAATTAACGT
Organism: Chlorocebus sabaeus; assembly: GCF_047675955.1. NCBI lineage: Eukaryota > Metazoa > Chordata > Mammalia > Primates > Cercopithecidae > Chlorocebus > Chlorocebus sabaeus. The sequence continues at coordinate 119,118,909 of NC_132911.1, forward strand.
TGAAGTTGGAAAATTATTCACAGGTTTTGCTTTCTCCTTGTTTTATAAAACCACCAATAATATCCAGAAATACATGAATACTCTGATACTGTAAACCTGAGATCAAATGAAGTATAATCAATTTTTCACAGTGGTTAAAAAGGCCCATGGAGAAAAGCATGTTTCAGCTAACTACACAGTCAGAGACTTATTATTATGGTATAAAATGGGTTTAGTATATTTACCAAAGTAAATTATTCAATAAATTAGAAAAAAATCCTTGGTATTTTTAAATGGCTCTTTTTGGTGCTTGTAACATTAATTCACATGAAGTGTTTATAGTTAAATACTAAGCTTTTTCCCATAGAAACAAATGGCAAGAAAGGACATTAAGCTGCTGGTGTCCTTACTTTCCCTGCAGTAGAGCAACATAACCTGTAAACCTTCAGGAAGAACCTAGGGCTGCATGGTCTGATGCAGTAGCCATTAGCTACACGACCTTATTTAATGTAAAGAAAATAAAAAAAACTAATTGCTCAGTCACATTCGCTACATTTCAAGTGTGGCTCTCACATAGGGAGGTAGACTATTTCAATACTACGTGAGTGAAAAGATCGGCGTGTGCCAGGAAGTCCAGAGGAGGGGAATTTTCAGCACCCTGTTCAGGGAAATCATGTTAAGAGGTTATTTCTGATCTTAGCCTCAGCACTTCAGTAATGAGAAAGATAGGCAAATAGATGTGGGGAGGGCATTCAAATCAGAGGAAATGGTACAAGTAATGATACAGACTTGAGAAGTCCTTGATGTGTTTGTGAAATTAGAACCAGCTTAGTTTTGCCTGGGAGTAATGAGTGATGAAGCTGTCAAGGTCAATGGGGGCCAGTCGTTGAAGTCTTTCCTACGCAAAACCACTTGTGTTTTGTTCTGTAAACTAAGCAGGAAGCATGAAGGTCTTGATGTAGGTGAATAGCAAGGTCAGATTTGCATTTTATAAAGTTCACGTGGCAGCGATGTAGAAGCTATTTCCAATTTCCAAGTCTGCCACGACCATGGGATGGCCATGCCCTAAAGAAACATGCCTCAAATGGGGCAGAGCTAAGGGATGCAGAGAGTAGGTGGCAGATTAGAAAACTGCTTAGCAAGTAAAATGAGCAGGGCTTGTTCCAAGATTGGACACAGGGGTGAGAAAAAAGGAGACAGCTGGGAATGCTCCCTGGTTTTTATGAAGCAGTAGTGTTACCTAGTGACATAAGTTATTATAGGAGAAGATACATAGTTTTCATGATATGGATAATCAACAATGTCTTTCAACAAACACAAATCAATTTTTGATGAAAGAAATAGAAAATTATATTTAAAAACTAACAAATAGCAAATTTTCCCCAAGGAATAAAACTTAAGGATTGTCTCTAAGTCATACTTTTTTTTGTTGCCATATCCAGATTGTAGAGTAACTTCAGAAGGACTTTTCTTTAAAAAATATCCCTATGGTTTCAACAAGGAGAAGCGTGTTACAGGATTTCTGTTGACTGTGAAGTAGCTAACCTGTAAGGCCCACGTCTTAGTCAATCTGTGCTGCTGTAACAAAATACTCTAGACTGGGTGGCTATGATAGACATCTATTTCTCATAGCTCTGGCAGGCGGGACGTCTAACATTAAGACACTGGTAGACTCAATGTCTGGTGAGGGCCCACTTCCTGGTTCATCAATGGTCATCTTTTCTTTGGGTCCTTCCATGGCGGAAGGGTTCAGGCATCTCTCTTGGGTCTCTTTTATATGAGCATTTATCCCATTCATAGGGGCCCTGCCCTTATGACCTAATCACCTCCCAAGGACCCTAGCATCTAATACTATCTCCTTGGGGGTTAGAATTTCAACATATGAATTGTGAAGGGGAATTTTTGGACTTTAACAGCCCCAAAATAAATAAATAAAAAACGGACTTGGATTTGGCAGTTTCTATTTTAGTGGTATAGATTGTTCACCTATATTTCCAGCCCTCCATTAAATACAGCCAATCCTTGACCTTTCATGATTTAATCAATAAGTATTTATTCAGTGGCTAATATGTTTAAAATAGTTCCAGTAAATATTAAGTTTTAAAAACAGAAAGCTACTCCTAGAGTTTCATTATCAAAATGATTTCCAAAAGTTATTCTTTCGTTAAAACCTCTTTTCATAGTAAACATTTTCAGAGTATTAACAAATGATTTCATTGAATTTAAAAAAATGTTTACTGAATATCCACTATTACTGGATACAGTGTTATAAATTAAGAACAAAGATGAAATGAACTCTGTCCTTATTGATTTTAAGCAATAAAGTCATTCTAATATATGTTTACCTCCTCTTCCCTTCCCTGCCCTCTTCTGGTAGATATAAAAATGTTTTCTGAAATAGACCAAAGGCAAGTTGTTGGAGAAGAAATTCATCTGCAAGTAGTATCTGTATCATCAGTATCTTATTTTAAAAATAATGAATTGTAGAGATAGATAATGGGTAGGGGAGTTATTTTGTTGTGATTTCCTAAAAATAAATATAGTAAATATCCTTTGCCCAAAGGTGAATTTTTGGTACATTTCATGATGTTTTGAAAGAAAAGGAAGCTATGGTGATTCATAAATCTTGAATGAGAGCAGAAAAGCTTCTTCAAAATGGAAAAAAGACGTTTATGTTTCCCTATAAATGTACTTTGAATATCCTAGTTTTTAAACCTTCATTTTTTTCCTCATTATGGCATTTCTTATAGCTGAGCATATGCAAGAAGTAGTGATAATTTTTGAATAATCTGGTAATTTTATTGTAGTTTTATTTCAGTTATGTCTGACAAATAAAATTCATTCATTATTTTCTTCAAAATAGTACATTCATGTTGTTTTATATAATTGTCATTCACGACACTTAGCAGTTTACAGGAAGAAGTAACTTTCATTTTCAGAAGTGAAAGCTATGGAAAGTTGTAAAAAGTTTAATACTTTTTCAGATTCTTCTGTATTTTATTAAGAAAAAAATCACCAAATTGGAAAATAAGGCAAATACAATGACTTCTTGACCTTTCAATGTCATATTAAACATCATCTAAAACACTTTTTATCTTAAGGAATATTCTACTCTCTATAAGAATATACCTGTTATATTTTATATCTCTATAAAGTTATCTTGTAGAAAACTTTTCAGACACAAATGATCTTATGTCCATAGTAGAGGTAAACAGTTTCTATATAGCAATAAAAATAATTCAAAAGATTAGGATCATTATTTCCCAGTAGTATATGAACTATGTTGCACCTAATTTAGCAATCTAATTTCTGTATTCTTTCTTTTTGAATCTTTCCTTTTTTTTTGAACCAGCTTTGCCATGTTGCTTGTTTCCTCATTAAGTGGGTTAATCACAACTTTTCCACGAGCTCACTTTCCTTGTGAGAATTATATCGTTCTTTTTTTTTTTTTTGAGACGGAGTCTCGCTCTGTCGCCCAGGCTGGAGTGCAGTGGTGCGATCTCTGCTCACTGCAAGCTCTGCCTCCCAGGTTCATGCCATTCTCCTGACTCAGCCTCCTGAAGAGCTGGGACTACAGGCACCCATCACCACGCAGGGCTAGTTTTTTTGCATTTTTGGTAGAGACGGGGTTTCACCATGTTAGACAGGATGGTCTCGATTTCCTGACCTTGTGATCCACCCGCCTCGGCCTCCCATAGTGCTGGGATTATAGGCATAAGTCATTGTGCCCGGCCTCCCAGATATTTTCATACTTAGTTCTCCAGTTCTTTCTTCCTGTTCTCTCTTAAATTTATTCTATCAGGCTCTCACACCCATTTCTCCACCAAAACTACGCTCATCAATATCACTATTGACCAGGGCCAGCTTCGTGGGCATGCAATACTCTCTCCTTAGTTTACCTTACCCTCTGTAGTTGCCCAGGGGCATTCCTTACAATGGCCTTGAGTTTTGTTGAATGTCCTCTCACCATCTTGATATTCTTAATCCTTGAACAAAGGGACTTCAAATTTTCATTTTGCTATGGGCCACACAAGTTATATAGCTCTCTTTTCATATCAATGACCTTCATGTTGCTAAAGCCAATGGCCAATCCACTACATGTATTTGTTATGGTTTGGATATTTGTCCCCTTCAAACCTCATGTTGAAATTTGATCCCCAAACATTGGTGGTGGGCGTGATGGGAAATGCTTGAATTATGGGGGTGGGTCCCTCATGAACAGATTAATGCCCTCCTTTGAGGGTGAGATCTTACTTCATTAATTCCTGCAAGAGGACGTTGTTAGAATGAGCCTGGCACCTGCCCCCTCTCTCTTTTGCTTTCTCTCTTGGCATGTGATCTCTGCACACATTGGGCTCCCCTTTCTCTTCTGCCATGAATGGAAGCAGGCTGAGTTCCTCACCAGAAGCTGAGCAGATGCCAGCACTATGCTTCTTGTACATATTGTATAACTGTGAGCTAAATAAACTTCTTTGCTTTATAAATTACCCAGTCTCAGATATTCTTTTATAGAAACACAAAACAGACTAAGACAGCATCGTACTTATCAATAGCAGATTTTATAAGGTCAATTACTCCCTCCTTCTTGATATAGTTCTGTTTAATTGGCTTCTAATATACTTTACTCCTTTTGCTATCTCAGAGACTCCCCTTTGGTTTTGTTGAGTCTCCTCGTTTCCCGGATTTACAAATTTGGACCCATTCTTCCTTCTATTCACTTTGCTAGATGATCTCAGCCAATCTCAGAGTTCTAAATGCCGTCTATAAGCTAACGATTAACTCCCAACTCCCTCTTCAGCTCCAACAGTCTACTTGACCTTTCTATTTGGATCTTAAATATAGCATGCCCAAAATGTAACTCCTTTTCTTTCCTACACCAAATCTGATCTACCAATACTCTTCCCCATTGTTTACGGTAGATATTCTTCCTGTTGCTCAGGCTAGAAATCTTGGAATAATTCTTGACCCTTCTGTTTCTTTTACACCCCATATCCAGGCAATCTAGTTTGTTCTACCTTCAAAATGTTATCTGAAATTTAAATTATTTTCTGTACTTCTCATCTCTTACAGAGATTACTGAATTAGCCTCCTCCCTGGTCTCCTGGCTTCTATCCTTGTCTCCTCACATCTCATGATTTACTTTAAGCATAGTAGGGAATGGTCCCATTAAAACATAAATCACATAACACTCCTGTGCTCAAACACCAAATTACTTCCCTACTTCGGACAGAATAAAAGCTATAGTCTTTAAAGTGGCCTACAGTGTTCTAAATGGTCTGACTTCTTCCCACCTTATCTCTGTGTGCATTTTAAAATACTTTTTCTTTCCTTTACCTGGCCATGCTGTATTGGTCTTCTTGGTATTCTTCCAATTTACTAGGTACACTCTTTCACCTTAGGGCCTGTTCTCTTTGTTCCCTCTTTTAAGTCCTGGCTCAAATGAAACTTGTTTAGTCTATTGAATATGGTTCCATCCACCCCACCTTGCCTTCATGCTACTTTGTTTTTTCACCAGGACACTTATCACTCTCTAACATGTAATGTTATTAATATATTTGCTTATTTTGTACATATGTTTATTGTCTGACTTTTTTCCATATAGCCAGGGGTTTAGGTCTGTTTTCTTTCATTGATCTATCCCAAATGTCTGGACTAGAGCCCAAAACATAGTAAATACTCAATTAAAATCTGCTGACCAAATGGATATTGTTTAATGAAGCCTGGGTTTATACTATATAGTATTACCAATGAATAACAAAATAACAGCAATGCTGATTTCACTAGAGGAAAAAATCATCAAGGTAATTGTAAAAATATATAGAAAATATACCATCACGATAACAATTCATGCTTTGCAAAATCACTGCCATATATATATATATATATATCCTTTTAAGGATACATCAGTTACATTGAGTAGTACCTGCTATATAGAAAGAAAATATCTAAGGAAATTTAAGCTCTGAAGAAAATACTGTCAGTTCTATATTATATTAACTTTAAAAACTAGTGTGTAATCATGGTGATGGCAGGCTTTGCTTTCACATCAGAGGTGGTACATGTTCTGAGAAAAAGTCTGTGATGTATTCATGGGTTTCAGTTCATAAATATCCCTGGGAAACTGCTTACAGTGTAGTGCTTGTGTAGTTTTAACTTGGAAATTAACTTTCTATTTATGGAAATAACTTAAGCAATTTCTATTATATTTGTTAATGTTTACTGCTTGTTTTTATTAAGCAGTAAATTGGGAGAAGAACCAGCTGTTGCTTCATGTAAGTATTTTATATAAATACTACATTCATGAAAGATGGTCTTAGGACTACTGATATCCTGAATATATTAGATAACAGTATTATAAAACTAGAAATAAGATTTCATTATAAAATTTCTTATTTTGTATACAAATTGTTTTTTAATTCATTAATATGATCAACTCTGACATGAAAAAGCTCCTTCCTTCTATCTATTGTTGTATTTAGTTTTCTACCCCTGGTGTTTTCACTCTAAAATATGACTTGTAGAGGACTATAAGGGCATCTTGGGCATTACCAAATATTAACTCCTGCTACTTTTAATAGTTTTTGACATTTCTTTGTTCATGAAAGGGTAAATCTGTTCATATCAGTATGTTTTAAAAACAGCACAACTGTACTTGGGGTTACAAAGATGAAGAACAGAAGTACAAAGTAATTTGCAGTATGAATATGCTGAAAAAACAGGGTTTATTTCTTTTCTGTGCCAATGTTCTTAGTCTTGAGCAAATCTTGCTCCAAAGGAATCAGACAAGTGCTACAGCTGTGATTCTGTTGGGCTTCCTGGTAGAGCTGGAGATAGACTGCAACCCAAGACAAAATCCAGAGGAAAAGCAACTAATCTCAGCCCTTTGCCTAATTTCCACCTTGCCAGTTATCAGAGTTCACTATTGTTCAAGCTCCAGGAGTCATACCATAGCAATCTACTGGTGGAATTTATTTTGAACAAGTGTTTTGTTTGGCTTGCAGTATTTAAAAAAAAAAAGTAAGTAACATTTAAAACATAGGAGATTTCATATAAAATTCCCTTTGTCTAGTTTTTATTAAAAACTGAAAATCTGGCAAATGCAAGTTAAGCACTCTCCCTTGGCAATATGCTCAGGGCTGAAGAAAGACTACCTTTATACATGTGGAATGAGCTCTCCAGTTCCCAAAGTCTCTACCCAGCTGGCTGCCTCCATGGAGGCCACTTGCCTACTCCTTTGTGTCCTTGTATGTTCCTTTTCTGGACCCTTGCTCTGTCCACACAGAGGTGGGAGACCCAGAGGTGAGAGCAGGGTGACAATGCTGACTCACTCACTTCTCTTCCCTCAAATACCGGTAAATAGCTGATGGCTATATATTCCTCCTCTAATGGGGTTCTGACAGTCCTGGGTGAGATCATGTGTATTCTTTATCTGAAGGGTGGTCCTTGACACAAGAATCAAGTTCTACATAAGGAAGTATATCACATTAAATGTTATTTTTACACTCTTATCTAGAGAACATTGCCTCCAGCTGCAAAACAAGGGCATTACCATTATGAAAGCCCATCAAAGACGCTCTGCTGTTTTCAAAACATGGAAAGAAAAAGGGAAAAAAGAAAAAAAATAATAATTAGAAAGATTTGTTCCTTAATTTGGGCTCCCAAAAATGAGAAATGATTATATAATGAGGGGAGATACTAATTATTTTGAACTCTCCAAGCAAATCTTCTGAAGCAATCTATATATTTTATGTTCTTTTTCTATTTTTCCTTCTGGTTAAAAACACACAGGTGAGTCTTCCCAATGTCCTTTCCTATCTGGATCTCTTCTGCCTCATTTCTCTTTCAAAGTCATCTTTCAGGGAACTTGCTCTGATTAATTTGATTTTAACCAAACAAACAAGATATATGATATATTAATTTAAACTTTTTGAGATGATTGATTAGAATCTTTGCATCATATTCACGAGTATACTGTATTCAAAGTTAAAACTTCATAAGCAGGAGTTTTTACATATCGTAACATAATCATTACCCAATACTCAACACTCAATATTTGATACTCAGTTAATGTTTTTGAAATAAACACAATTTTTATTGTTAATCTTTCTGAAGAAACTAGTATATATCTTTTTACACAAAATCTATCAATAAGAGATTGATTGGTTAAAGAAAAAAAGCAAAGCAAAATGAAACAAGTTGAGAGAATCCAGGCTTTATCAATATAAGTAATAGTTCTTTAGAATGGTGATTTGATTTCACCATTTCAATTCAGCAGAGCCTGTATATATATATATTACAATGATCTGTATTTCCTATTGCTAGACGGATGAAAGTGAATCCATATAAACCATACCAACGCCGTTATGTGTAACTGGTGGTAAAACTTTATTATTCAAGTTTAGATGTAACAGACATCTTTGCTGCCTGAAGATTGTTTGCATAAGAAATACACCAAGAACATGTTTGTGAGTAGAAATGAACATGCACTATGAAAACAAAACAAAATAAAACGAAAAAATTTCATGTGTTGTAAGAACAGAACTATTATAGCCAACATTCTAATATTCAAATCAGGACTACAAATTGAATTCTTTTTCTTAGCAACATGAAATCATTCCATATGAAAGACATTTTCTGCTGGTGAATATTGCTGTAAGTTAATTTTACATTGGCATTTTGAGATGTTCCCCCCACATGCCTCCCCCGAAATTTTCCATGTGGTTGTCAAATAGTCCACCCTAAGGAATTTGGCATTTATTATTGTGATATTTGCCTTATTGGTAGCCATTAAGAAACTATGGTTTTATCAGCCTAGTAACAGTTTTGCGTCTTCATAGTCAACACTAGTGGCTGCCTAGTTGATATTTACAGCTCATCTTTAAGAAAAATGACCCCAACCTTTCCTGGCCTTTGGGAACTGACAGTTTAAATAACCCCCTTGGCCACATAATAATACTTGGCACTTCTATGGTGCCTTTCAACCAAGGATCTCAAAGTGCTTTACAAACAAGTACTACATTACCATTATTACTATTAATAATATTATTAATATATTTTTCAATTTTACAGCTGAGGAACCTGAGGCACAAAAAGAAAAAGTGATATGCTGCAGTTCATATGTTGAAAAAAAAAAACCACCACCACCAGGGGAAAACCAGAATTGAGTTTTGGGACTCTATGGTCTAGAAGGACCATTTTCTCTGATAAAAGCTAAACATTATTTCCATGGTAAAGTTATTCCTGCTTTTCTCTGGTGTAGGACAGAGTGAAGCTTACAGCTCTCCCTTTCCTTTCAAGAGAACACATGATCGTACATTATCTAGTTTCTCACATGTGGATTACTCTTGAATTTCACATTTTCTTCATCCCTGACTTGACATACTTCTGCCCTAGCATATTGCAGAAGTTCTAATTACTGCAATTAACTAGGATGCTTTCTAAGCAACTGCACCACAACATGTGAGTCCACTGTCTATGAAACAGTATTGAAAAACCAAAAGGAGTGCTCTGCAAAGAAGCCATCCCTCTGTTCTTGGCCATGTCTTTCTTTGGGAAAATAACACTGCCTTCCAAAGTCCCGATGGGCGTCCTTCTATCTTCTTCTCATTTGCAGTTGCCTGCTGATAGAATTCCACCTAACAGTACCTACCTTTGGTTAGAATATTTAGTTTGATACTCAGGTTGCATTTCAATTCCTCAATTTTCTCTTGTGCCTTGAACAGTCAGCAAGCTTTCACCTTACTGGCTCACCAAAGATGCCTTGATTTTTTTTTTTTTTCTTTTTTTTGCCATGGCTCTCAACCCAAAGACAGTAGCTAAAGTTGAGCTCCTCTCAACTTAAGGCAAAAGGCTGGCATACAGCACAGAGGCAGACCACCAGTTTCTTTACTCCACATTTCCACCACTGGATGGCAGATATTCCCCCTCTAGAAATGCATTAATTTTATTTACTAAACAGGCAGCAGTTCACAGGTCTCAAGACTGGTCATTTTGTGATGTTTTGCAGCCACACAGCAGGAGGCTAATAATTATTTTAATAGCCATACTGAGACTCTTCAGTTTATTAAGAAAAATGTAATCCTCAGGCATTTTAAAATATATATACATTTAATATTTTTGGAGCTGTATTTGCATTGGATCGTAATAGATTATGTGCACATGTGCAATTATAAACATAATGTGCTACCACAGGCTTCAACAAAGAGCTGTTAAAGAGACTTTTTTCCCTTCTCATTAATATTACCTTAGAAAAGAATTCCCATGCTTGTTTTCTAAAAATCTACCTTTACTAAAACAGAACAGTTTAGAACAGAACATCACTATCTTAAAAGTTGATTAAAACAAAATCTCAATATGTCATGTAGAGAGAATTGGGCATACTCTTTTCCTTTTGAACTACAGAGTTATCACTTAGAGCTCTGACCTTTTCTCATATACTTGGAGTTATGTAGTGTCTCTCTCAATCCACAGCATTCTGAGGTGGGTTGGCTCTTTATGACTTTTCTGTCCCAAACAACAGAATGAATACAGAGGTGAGTGATGAGAGAAAGAGTGAGAATAGGAAGAGTGAGAACGCATGAGCTGGTCCTGGTCTAAAATTTGATCCAAAGCTCAATTTAGAACATACACAAATTTTCAGTTTTCAAATGGCATACAATTTTAGCTGGCACATCGTTTTCATCACAGGGGAAGCCTTTTCCAAGAGAGAAAATTCCTAAATCATCATGAAATTCCTCATTAAAAAAAGGTTTCGTACCATAATAGTTTGTTTAAAATCACAATTTAAGATAAAATAATTCAGAAATCTTAAATTAAAAAAATAAATTTTATAATGTATCTTGAGAGATGGAATAAAGCCTTTAATGAGTCAAAAAAATAAGGAGTGTTTAGTGTTATAATAAATTTTTGTCTCTTTTAAAAAAGCCCAACTTCTTCTCCACCAAAATATGTATAATAATGAAAGCAAAAATGAAAATAAAATTATCAATAATAAAGAAGTATGGAATAAGATCTATCGTGTCAATGCTATCCAAAAATATTCTACTAAAAAGTAGACTGACCATAAATATTCCAAGAATAGTGATATGTATTTTCCAATGCTAGTCATTACTACTATGTCTGTCTGAGAAAAAAAAATTGAATGAAAATAAAAAGGCATACATGACAAAAATAAAGAACCTATTTGTGTCCGACACACTAGAGAAATTGCTTAATGAGTAGTTTTGCCCAAAAAGTAATACTTGCCATATTGTCCAAGTTAACCAAACTTCTGGTGTTTTGCTGATTTAAGCAGTCCACATAGATAATGTTGCTGAAGGATTGCCATGATGCATTTTGTTATTCTTTTTACTAAGAAAATTAAATATTGTTGTTTGGGGAATCTCCTCTCTTTTTTAGATCTTTAATTGTCACCTCTCAAGTCTGGCTATATATTTTGAGATGTATCCATCAAAATTCCTAAGGAAGATAAATTACATCACATAATTTGAATGTCAAAGCTCCTCATTCCACTTCTTTATTTCAGTTTATGTGAATATTAGAGCTACGCGACAGGTGAGATCAGAATAAGGCCCATTAACAATGAAACTGAAGCAGAGGACTTAGTCCTGATTTCTGTCTCTTGCTTTCTCTTTTCTCTTTTTTTAATATGCAAACAAAAAATGCAAGAATGAAAATGACAACACAACATCAGAAAGACATTTTTTTTAACTTCATTCGCTACAACAGTCACGAACTGGTTGAACTCTACCTGCCATCCAACTTTAAGAAACGAAGACCCGGCACTGTGAAAAAGAAACAAAACCCAAACAAAACAAAACGATACAAAGCAACTGCGAATTAATGTAAAAATGGAGTGCAAATGCGACTACAGAATGCAATAAAAACATCAGCGTTGCAGATTCCAGCAACACTTATCAAAATAATTTCTGAAATGTTTCATATGAAACATAGACAAAGCAATAAAAAGAGGATATATGTTTATCATCTTAAGCATAACAATGTGAGTTAAGAGCTTAAAAATTAAAAAAAAAAAGTACTTGGAATGAATAGTGCTACCCTTTTTTTCCTAAGTAGGCATAAAAATATTTTCATTTCCTTCTTGTTTTCCATACCATTATAGCAAGAACTTTCATTTGTTTCATGTTACCGTTTACAACTTTAATGCACACACACACACACAAAAGGATATCTACTGCAATAGAAATAGTTGCTTCATTACCTTGTTTGCTACATTTGCAAATGTAAACAGCTAGGCAGAGCCAGAACTGACTCTAATGCATGATGGAATATCTTTGTTGCATACGTACACTGTAGAAAATAATTATTCAATATGTCAGGCACCATTATTTGAAATGTAATACATTAATATTTACTAGAAAAATAAGTTTTTTTTTTTCCTATTTGTTCTCCCAACTTCTTTAATGAAATAAGTTAATCTGACAGTGCATCCAGTAGCTTGTAATATCTTCTACATCTCCGTGGCAAAAAATAAACTACTGGCTGGGATAATATAATGCAAATTATTAAAGTCAGTCCTTGTACATACATCCTTGTAGCAAGCATTGAGGCTCGACTAACAGCACCTTTAACCAATTATTTAATGTTCAGTTATTTAGCCCTATTTCCCTGAGCAGTTATGCTGAGGAGCTTTCCCTTCATGGATAGTTTTTACAAAGCCTTAAGTATTAAAAGTTCTATGAGGACATACTCCTAAGAATCCTATTTAATGCTACTTAACTAAATCTGTATACATTTAATGAAGGGATTGACTAGTACATATACCAACTGTCAGTCTGTGGTAACGTAACCTTAGACGCTGCCTGACCACAAAGTTTGGAAATTATATTTAACCAAAAGAAAATAAATAAATACAGCAGGTTACCTTATGGAGAAATGCCATGTGTTCTAAACAGATTAAACCCATGGTCTGACATTTGTATCCATCTATGCTTTTGAATTGAGGGGATTCCTTTAGTTATAATGTGCCAAGTGAGATTAGTAACCAACAGGAGGCTTAGAAAAGCAAATCCATACTGGCTCATCACACACAAGAAAGAAATACCTGGCTAAAATGAAATTACTACGGAAGCATTGAGGACATTGTTTTTTAAAATGGGTACATGTGTGGACAAAATGAAATCTAAACCGCAAACAAAAAGACTACTGAGTATTTGAACATCTAAAGGACTAAAATATCAGAGAGGGTGTGTATGTGTATGTACAGGCAGGGCTGGCTAAAAACAGCGTGCCACCATCTGTCATGTTTCTTGCTGCACTCTAACCAAGCCTAACCACAGCTCGCATTTCTAGGTCAAAATCTGAAACATGGCCAATGAGAGAAGACTAAATTGAGAGGACGTCATTTTTCTTTCATTGCCCTGGACCTTCAATTTCTCCTCCTCTGCCTAAGGTTTCATGATACTTATAAATTTAGGCAACAATTTGTGGGTTTTGGAACAAATGGTCCAATGGCCAGTCCAATACTGCTTTAGTATAATAATATGGAAACCCTTTCAAATTCTAGACAGTTTTGGTCTCTTTCTTTATAAATACATTAATAAATGTATTTATTAATGATAAATATATTTTATCATTAATAAAATAAATAAATCTGGTGATACCTCTTATGGATTATTTCCCCAGTACATATTAGCCAAGATGGTTTTGACTTAACAGGTTTTAAAAAGTGATTGTTTACCATCTTCCATTCTTTCTCATTGACCATTTATCTTACTTTTTAATCTTGGTAACCTACTCATCAAAAGAAAGAATAATAAAAGAAGGGAATTTCATGTTGGATAAGGCAGGCTCTATGAAGTATTTTTTTAATAGGTCTTCATAAGACATTACAAGCTATTGAATTCCCATCAAGAAAACCTATTTCTATTTAATTGTGCTAAGTGCTAAGGTTTTACTCTTTAGGTTTTCCATTTTTTTCCACTTGTGCATTGTTCCTATGCAGGCCCCTCTGGATATGTGTTGTGAAGTCATATTTGTCCGTGCAAAGATGCTGGCATATGCTGCACTGGAAAGGTCCACTGTCACCATGGCAACTCATATGCAAAGCATACATCACTTCATCCAGAAAGACAATGCCACAGTGCACACATTTTGTTGAAAGTTCATCTTGAGTACTTCTATCAACTTTCTCTGTTTTTACTACATTCAAGTGACCTTCATTTTTTACATTTGGTGGTGCCTTCGTTTTCTCCTTGGAGGCACCGTTTGCAGTTGGCCCAGGTCTGGAATGCTTGATCGCCAAATCTAGAGGAATGTCATTGTCTGATCCAACAGCTGAAAAATGAGGAGGCAGATTGAAGGTGGGATAAGGCACATAGTTTTGGCAAGGATTTGGTAGGCCAGGCACGTGACTCAAGTAGTGCGGATTCCCAGGAACGGAGAGCTTATATTTACTCCAGAACCGCAGCCAATCAGCTTCACTCTGGAAGTCATTATGTACAAAGGGAAGTCCAAAAAGTGGGTACTGGTACTTTTCAATAGGGCTGCCTGGTGGTGAATAATTTGGGTGTTTCGCAGGTCTCATGTACTTTTCTATAGGACTGCCTCTCTCAGAACTTCCTTTCCCTTCAGATATGGATGAACTATTTCCTGGATCTCCAGTACTTTCCTGAGGACTTTTTATCTGAATGTGCAAAGGTTGCATCCTTTTGTGAATATCCAGAGTTTGGCTGACCAGGACTGGCTGCTGAGCGGAATGGCTTTTAGTCAATGAACCCTGGGCTTCGTATTTACTTAGGCTGGGGAGCGGAATTTCTCTCTGGTGACTTTCAGTTAGATGATCTTCTGACCTCCTCTCTAATGGGCTTCCATTGACTTGCTCCTCACTGCTGCCCCTCTGCTGTTTGTTGAGCTGCTCAGCCTGAAGTGCCTCTGGGTTAAGGCGCTTTCTTGTTCTCCTCCTAATAATCTGCTCACCGTTGTTTTGTTTAATGATGTTTAAAGGCCTGGGAGTCTGCAGAGAACACATACAATACATAAAAGGAAAACATTAAAAAATACATTAAAATGCATTAAAAATTCCTCACAAATATAAACCATGCTTAAGTTCAAAGCAGGGATAGGCTTTCTGCTGTAGATTTACTAAATCTCCTCCTTTTGCCCTAAGCAGGATCAGAGGAAGTAACCAAAGTGCACTATTTTACTCTAATTAAATCATGTCCATCTTTGTAGGGGGGACTGAAAACTTTAATCTACTTGAAAATAGCCTTTCCAAATGCAACAGATTTTGAGATTGCATCATTTAGTGATGAAACTGTGTAGAAAGTTACTTGAAGTGATGTGATTTTTCTGAAATACTTTTTTTCAATTTTTGAGTTGTGCACTAAAATGCCAGCATACAAGAGTAACACAGACGATACATATTGATAACAGTGGAAAAATTACACACTGCTATAGAAAGAATAGGTTTATATGTCGAAGCCCTAAACCACAGTGTGACTGTATCTGGAGACAGGTCCTTAGTAGGAAATTAAAGTTAAATGAGGTTGTAAGGGTGGGGCCCTAATCCAATGGTACTGTGGCCTTATGAGAATAGGAAGAAAAAGACATCTCTCTCCACTGTGTAAGGGCACAGATAGAAGGTGGCTTAGTAAGGAAGAGAGCCCTCCTCAGAATCCAACTTTGCTGGAACCCGATCTCCAATTTCTAGTTTTCAGAATGTGAAAACATAAATTTTGGCTGTTTAAAGCCACCCAGTTTATGGTATTTTGTTATGGCAACCTAAGCATCTAATACATGCATGCTTCTAAATAATTGCAAATGTGGATATAAAATATTAATATCAGAGCATAAATAAAGATAAACTGACAGAATTGTGCGGAAATATATCAGGTCATCAAAGCAATATAGAGGGATTTTTTTTTATTCTCACTTCTACTTCTCTCCCTTTAATAATATATTTATGATGAAAGATTTTACTTGTTAATCGGTGAAGCATTAGTTTTGTGTTGAAAATCTAAATTCATGTGTAGCTTTGGTTTAAATATCTGATCTGTCACTCTACTCTTAAAGTAAGTGCTAACTTTCATTCAGCTTAAGTATTTTGTTTAGCTTAAACATTACATGATTGGTATTTATGGACATGTTCAACAGGTATTTATATAATATGACTTAAATCCATGGATAAGACTATAATAAAAACTTCACTTGCAGCTGGAGCTCTTTGATGTATAAAATCAAAGGAATCAGTCTGATAAATTAATGCATATTTATAGGTTAAAACTTTAGGATAATCTTTAAATGAGCTAAAGTCTGATTTTTCTAAAAGACTACTGAAATCAGAAAATAATTTCTACATAAAACATGACTACAAATATAAATTTATAAATTTGTAACTTTATAAATTATACATTATGTATATATAATGTATAATTTTACAAATTATAAATTTTTAAATATAAACACATATTCATAAATATGTTATAATATAAATATAAACTTTAAAATAAATATAAATATAATTTATAAATTATTCCTAGAAGTGACACACTTGAATGCAAGGGAGTACCTCTTATATCTTGAACGAGTACAACTATAAATCCTTTTTTGAACATTTCTGTTGTTACAAATGTACTTTGAAGTGAAGAAAGATAACACACTTGTTATTGACAATTCATTGTTAGTTTAAGAAAGAAAATGTAACACAGCTTAGTTATGCCATGTGCATTTCTTTTGCTCAGATTTACAAAAGTTTACAAAGAGTTCATGTTAGCATTATAAACATATGCATTATTTAATCTATACACTGTAAAGAAACCTGAAATTTGCATACATTCCTTTTTTAAACAATCATAACTTTTGTGTCAGTTTTTGACATGAAATGTGAACATAGCCTTTATGTATTTCAATGTATGGTTTTTAAAAAAACCTCAAAACTAAAAACGTCTTACCTCTGGATAGATGTATGTTAAAATAATATTTAGAAAATAGTTTAGTTCATATCACAGTGGTTAAATTACCATAATCTGGCAGAGTAGTATTTTAATTTACTTTTGGCCTATGATTGGCCAGAGTTCAATTAAAATCATTAATGTCAGTTCCCATTAAATAGAAGCTTATTGCTATGCTTAAATGATGAAGGTTAAAAAAAAAATAAGTTGGTATGTGGTGGGGGGCAGAATCTTTCTACTTGCTACATGCTAATAACTAAGGTTTTTACAGGTTACTGCCAATTAGTATTGTTAGCAGCATGCATTTTTTAAGGAGTGCTTCCAATAGTCCATATATGAGAACGTTTTTTGTCTAAAATTGTATTCCCTGTAGCCATAATGTATTCACTGGCTTGTGCTAAGAGCTATGGTAAAATGCCAAACAAAATGAAAAAGGCACAGGGAAATAAATTTCTGTTTACGAAGTGGGGGATTCCTATTTTAAAGGCAGCTCTTGTCAGCAGATGAACTTTCTAAACTAAAAAAAAAAATCCTTCAGTAAGTCAAATCCATATTCAGATGGAGGATTTGTGAGTTTTAATTTTATTACAGAATTCTAACTAAAATTTGAGGAAAAGTAATTCAAAGGACCTCCGTGAGCCAAAGCCAGCTGGAGATCTTAAAAGACTTTGCACCTTACTCTACCCTGGTGTGTGTGCTATTCAGAACTTCAGATACCTTATTGAAATACCCACTGAAGGCACTGTGGAGATTCCTGTGATATTCTCTGATCCTGGTTCAGTTCAGAACTATCCTTCCGAATGTGTCCCTCCAGCCCCTAAAGCGGTCAAGATAACACTTGCGAATTCCAAAGGTAAACTAAAAAATACTAATTCTTTCCCTGCCTTTTATTTTATACTGAACAATGAAAGCATCCTTTTTCATTTTTAAAAACGTTTTGCATATTTCTGAAACTTCTAAAAATTTTCTCCTTTTTACCTAAAATAATTTCACTGAATTCTGATAACCATTAATTCAACTATCTGCTGTGAAGTTCCCAGAAATCAATCATTTTCCTCTTTTATATCAAAAGAAGCATAATGCATTACTAATGACCTCAAACCTATCTCCCCATCACATCTAAGCCCCTTTCACCATAAATCACACATGCACTCCAAGTGACTGTATTAAACAACCCTGCGGGGGTAGGCACTGCAAGCCAGGGAATGGGACTTATCACACCACAGACCAGGCCAACACTGTTTTATAAAGCTTTTCCTGAAAGAGTGGAACAAGTTCTTACCGAGTGAAGCTTCTGGTAGAGGCCACACGCGTTGCATACATATCCGCCATTTGCATTCTTTCGCCAGAGAGAGGTCTTTGTGGTCAGGCAATTGGCACAAAAAACACCGGAGCCTCTACGCCTCTGAAACAGGGGAAAAAACCCAAGGTCAGAGGTGAGTCACATGATCAGTGGAGTTAGACCAAATCAACCCAGGAGTTTTGTCTTTAAACTAGCAACAATGACAGTATAAAACCACACTGCCCATAATGAGGTCAGGTTCAATTGTGTTTAATAGGCACCACTGATTTTCATTATAATTAACCCTACAGTGATGGATGAGGTGTGTGGAACACCAAAGGCTTTTCATAGAAACAGCTTTAACTTTTTGAACTTTGGGTTTTATGGCTTTAATGATGGCTCCTAAATGCGGAACCCTAAAATATACCTTTTAAAAGTGTCAAAACACAAGTCAAAACGACAGAACATGGCAATATGTTTAATACACTTTGGAAAGGAGGAGCACATGCCACCTGAGCTTTAAAATATAGTCACGTTTGGAACAAACGTAAACCATTTAAAATCAAACTTGATTTCTGTGTTTTTGTATGTCATTCATGTAACGTAAGTATTAAGAGAATATAAGACACTCAATTCTGATCTTTCGTTTGCAATTGTAAAATCCGAAAGATTCCTCTATTCCTCAAACATGAGAGGGTTTGGAGAAACTTCAGCCAATTAAAAGTACAGTATTACTAATGAGAACCCTTATGAGGTACCTACTTAGGTCAGGCAACACAGACCCTTCAATGGCTATTTATTTACTTTATTTGACTTAGACTTGGAAATCACAAGGGTTTCCAAATACAAATTGATTCTAGTGGCCTGAGTTTTGTAATCAACAGGTTCAAAATAACCTAAGAATATTTAAAACTAGATAATTAGTATTGCTTGTTCCATTCTTGCTATCAAGTAATGATTCCATTAAACTTCTCACTTAAACAAAAGTCAGGCTGTGTTTGTAGGCACAAATACTAACAGGCAGGAAATGGAATTCTTTTGCTGAAAAAAAAAAAAGAAAAAAAAAAAAAAAAAAAAAAAGACAGCCTGAATTGTAGTTCGGCTCTCCTTTCTCTAGGAAGCAAAGCCTTTAATGATAAAATATGCATGTTAGATAAAGACTGGAAAAAGTCTTGCTGGAACCTAATTTTATTAGAAATTAAATATTACATGTGCTATAAGTCAAAATTTCAGGGATTCATAAAATTTAGGCAATTTATTTAACTCAAGTCCATACTGTAGAGGAGTGGTATCCCTGCCAAGAAAATACAATGGTTATAATTGTACTCTGATACATTTCAAATGGAAAGCTTTCTGCAGACATAATTTTGGCTTCAAGACTGGAACACTTTCTTGGCATTGAAAGGGCATTTGATTCATCGGGTGTTTCACAATGTATCACTAAAAAGACCTGGTGAGCAGCCAGTTCCCTATAGGGTAATTTTTCCATCCAGATGCAAGTGCTATCAGAGGCCCTCGTCAGCTAAACTAATTATGATCTTGCAATTGCTGATGCCTGCTCACTCTAACATTCGACATCCTCCATTAATCATCAATACAAGGAAAATGAATGAAACGTAAAGAAATGAGGGCTGGTAAGTTGCACAGCCATAAAAATCTGAAATGAGAGCAATAACTTAACAAGATTGGGGGAATGTTTTTAGTGAGCACAAAGTCAGGCTAACAATTGCCCTTTTAAACCAAGAACACGATTTCATTAGTGTAGCAGGTTGTGCTACTTTAGGTGATGTAATAAAAACTAGATTTTCAAAGATAATCTCTGGCTCCCCTTTTTCTCCTTCCCCCCACCCAACTCTGGACCAGGAATGTATCATGAGTTTCTAAGTCTCAATAACAGCAATAACAAATGTTGGGTGTCAGTCTGCAAGTTCCAGTGAGGGCCTACTGCAAAAGTGGACTGCTGCTTCCCCCAAAATCAATGAAATATTAGAAGTTGTGTTTATCAAACATTTTGGGGACGCCCTTTATGCAAAGTAAACTGGGAGCCTAGTTAGGTTATAACTGTGAAACTTTCCTGGGGCTATCCTGTCATTTTCCTAGATCTAAATAACATGTTTGCAAATAAACACCAACTTGATACACACAAGGGCAATGTAAATGTCCATTTGGAAACTAACCCACATATATGGCTGCGGCTCAAATGTGAATGTGTAACCATTCTCTCCAGCCTGCTTTTCTTTCCTTATGCCCTGGGTGCTTGACACACCATGCCAAAGTGGGTGTAATCCTGATTTCAGTGAGTGTTTCAACCCTTGCACAAGTTGGTGCTTAATTCTCTTGCAAAGAAAATGCCTTTCATTAGTTAGAGGGAAAATCCCGAAATTACAGCACTGGTTTCCAAAAGCACAGCTTGCTTTAAAAGCTGCACTTAAGACTCTAATATAGTTTGCTATATTTTAGGCAAACCATATCACATTTTAAATATATCAGGAGTACTTTGAATACACTTATTCAGAGTCAGTAGAGCTTGGAGGTTAATAATCAGGTTTAGGTGTCAGAACACTCGTATTCAAAACCTGTCTCTGCCATTTGCCAGGCACAACACTGGGCAAGTCACTTAACCTTTCAATGCTTAAAGTTCTCCGATCTTTACAGTGTGAGCTACTGTGATTCCTTTTTTTTTTTTTTTTTTTTTTTTTTGAGGCAGAGTCTCACTCTGTCACCCAGGCTAGAGAGCAATGGCGCGATCTTGGCTCACTGCAAACTCCAACTCCTGGGTTCAAGCAATTCTCCTGCCTCAGCCTCCCGAGTAGCTGGGATTACAGGCATGCACCACCATGCCCAGCTAATTTTGTATTTTTTAGTAGAGATGGGGTTTCTCCATGTTGGTCAGGCTGGTCTCAAACTCCCAATCTCAGGTGATGTGCCCACCTCAGCCTCCCAAAGTGCTGGGATTAGAGGCGTGAGCCACCACGCCCGGCTAATGTGATCCTTGTGTGGATTAATAGATGCAATTAAAACAGTGCTAGGGATGTAGTAAGTGCTCAACTCCTATTTGTCAAGAGAATTCAATTATTATTTCTTTTGTATGAGAAAAATATTTTGTTAGTTTTCTTTTTAGCCCTTGAATCTTGTTATTTAATATCTGAGAGATGCTTAAAGCATGAGGTTGAATATTGTTAAATGTGTTTCTTTCATATCAATCTTATCAAATACGAGAATGGAAAGTTGAGTCAGAGTGAAATATCTAGGTGTTCGCACCTAGAATTCAATAGGAGCAAGCTTGCATGGGGGTGGAGAGTGGGAGGTAGGTGAGAAATTCTTTCACACACGAAGTTACCTCCCATCTAAACAAATTTAGTACTTTGGTAAGCCTAGTAGAACCTTATTTTTGGTGCAATTAAAATTTCTGGAAGCAGCACAGAAGGTGGGAGAAGTAGGGAGTGAGTGTCCTGAGCCGTGTCGCTGCAGAACCACATCTTTCTAAAGCATCATACAGATGCGAGTCCTGACCTGGTCACACTGTGTACAGTGTAACCTGGCAGGACACAGTAAGGGATTTCCTTTGAAGTTATCACCATCCTTAGCCCAATCAAGGACAGGGAAGCAGCCTGTTACCAAAGGAATGCAGAGTAGAAGCCTCCTGTGCTCTATTTTCAAAAACAAAGCTTGGCTTTAACTTAAAGAAAAAGAAAAGCACTAACGACCTTATTTCATTCATACTTTATCCTGCATGGCAATTTTAAAATACTTGGTCACTCTCCTTTGCAGTAAGCCTATTAAGGGCAGAAATCCCGTTTCCTAATCGTCATTGAGTATTGTAAGGAATAAGCACCTGGGACAGTGCTCCGTTAGGCTAAACATTAAGAAAGTTGAAAATAATCCTGCCTGCTATTATTTCTATCACTATTTTTAGAAAAAAATATTTTAGGAAAAAAAGTAGTGTGTGTTTTTTTTTTTTTTTTTTAAATCCCTTTTAAATGTCTTCCATTCAGGCTGACAAATTAATCTGGAGTTGGGCAGAGACGGCTGATGATGTTGTAGAAAACACAATCAAGAAAATTCATTGTCCACTCCTACTTTCCACACTTTTTTTTTTTTTTTTTTTTGAGTCGGAGTGTTACTCTGTTGCCCAGGCTGCAGAGCAGTGGCGTGATCTCGGCTCACTGCCCACCTCCGCCTCCCAGGTTCAAGTGATTCTCCTGCCTCAGCCTCCCAAGTAGCTGGGATTACAGATACCCGCCACCACGCCTGGCAAATTTTTGTATTTTTAGTAGGGTCAGGTTTCACCATGTTGGCCAGGCTGGTCTCCAGCTCCTGACCTCAGGTGATCCACCCGCCTCTGCCTCTCAAAGTGCTGGGATTACAGGTGTGAGCCACCACACCCAGCCCCACATGTATTTTTGAGAAGGAGCTGATGCCAGGTACTTGCTAGGTGCTGGAGGTAGCTCTCTTTTATCTATATCATTATAGTCACAAATTGCTGATGGTTCTATCTGTGTCTGTTTATGTTTAAATAATAAATTTCTCCTTTTCCCACAAGCTGTCTTAAGAGATAATCATTTGTACCTCCATCACCTTGTGCGTGAGAGGGAAGAATTATGGGTCATATGGATAAGAGCAGTGCTGGGAGGGAAAATAGGTAGGAATAAGTAGCTAGCTGATAACACCAATTGGCATTCCTGAGGGGCATATATAGCACAAATCATACTCTCCTCTCAGACTGAGGGAAGACTGCCCACTCACACATGTAAAGTCACAAAGAGTAGTGGCAATCTCTGCCCCTAAACTGCTCTTAAGTTCACCTTCCACATCTACGTGGCTTCAATGGAGGGCAAGAGTGAAGGAGGATTGGCTGAAAACCCAAATCTACTTCAGTCAGCTCAACTCAAAATTTCTACAGAAAAAATTCTGGAATCAGCAATTCGAGAAAATGATTGTTTGCTTTTCTTTTAATGCTTTGATCAGTAAAATTTAGGTTGCATTTGTGTTGTCTCCAGGCCATTTCCGTTGGCTGGTAATTTCCTATGTGAAAAAGGATGAATAATGGTACGAACAGTTAACTGCAAGGAGTTTCGAAGCCAGTGATTGCCTGGCAAATGCTTTTCAGTGATAATTTGCATGTCTTTTGAGCCCTTGATCCCTTTCGGTATTTCAAATATTATAGCCACAATACTGATTTTCACAACAGTAATGTAGGTGATGGATCTGAACAGTCATCAAATAGAAATAGAAAATGACCTACCTATCTTTTAATACGAATACACTTTAAATCCAATGTAATTTTTCCCTCCCCTTTAGAGTAAACCAATAAGTATAATGACTAAATATTTAAAACAAACAAAACACAATACCTTTTGTCTTTAGGTTCATGGCTAACACCAACACGAGGGTTACAATAGTTGACATTTTCTCTAAGTTTCCAATTCAAGTTTTGCTTTTGGGAGACTTAAATCTTCAGTCAGCTCTATATCATTGATAAATAGCTGAGCCTTGGCATACATGTTAGGAAACCCAGATATGACTTAAGACATTTTTTATTAAATTTTAAATTGGTTCAGCTGTTTTTATTCCTGATTTTATTTTATTATTTGAAGACCAGCCAAATATAAAAATTTTAAGATTTCTAAATCTCCAAATTTTGAAAAAGAATGGATTTCATCTGAAGTAAATTTGATTGAATGATTTATTAAAGTGGCTTAACATTTACAGACACGGATATTCATCTTCAAGATATTAAAAGTTTCCATTGGTGAAGGAATGTGTGAAGAAATTATCTTTTATAATAATTTTCTATGAATAAGAACCATACTGAAACCATGTAATTACATAACAAGCCTTGATAGGCAGAATATTTACTCACTTTTTTTATGGTTTTATATCTTAGCCATTTTAAACCGAATCAATTTGAAATTTGATTCATATAATGTTAGTATGAATGTACCTCAAATATTTTTAACTCTTTAAAAATTTTGTGTTTATTTGATTATATCAAAAATTCTTTGCAATGTTCATGTTAGCGAAATGCGCAGACGGTTATGAACAAAGATTCTGGTATGATTTCACAGTAATACAATTTCAGTGGTAAATTAATTCGATTAAGTTCTGGGAGTAATTATTGCATGTCCACCATGTGCCTGGCACTGTGCTACAAGCCAGGGTCACAGAATAAGACAAATATGGTCTGTAATCTTGCAGATTTTCCAGTGGAATCTTCTAAAAACATACTAAGTATAGAGCTAAAGTAACACAAACAGAAATTGTTCATGAACATTGACAGTTGAAATCATGTGAATTACATGGAAACTTTTCTGAGGATACCAAAGCATTTCCCATTCGTAAATCTCATTTAAAGGCTAAAAGTTACCTAATAATCAGAGGGGTTACTTCCTGTGCTCCTTTGCAAAAATGTATAATAGTTTAAGTCATTTCAGAAACAAATTAATACTTGCTTATTTTCTCATTAGTCATAATGTTCTATCAATCACATTGTTCTATTAGCAACCAACAGATTTGACATGAGTATATGTGTTCATGACCATCACATATGTAGGTGATATTCAGTAATTGTTGATATTCAATAATTCAGTAAGTGTTGAGTATTATTTTAGTTCTTATCTCTATCATTCACCACTAGGAGACATCGAAGGCCATGTCCCTGCCCTCTTCCCCTCCAAAACAGAATTAACCAGCTGTTGATTACACATCAGTAGATCCTATGGAATATACTGAATTCAGGAGCTAAAACAACTTAAAAATAGATGATAGTTTGCAATAAACACCTTTAGATGAATAGCCAGACTCTTACCAGGAGCACAGGCTGGCCAACAATTGGACAAGAGCAGGGAAAGCACTCTGCCAACAGAAAGCAATAGTTTACCAATATCCTGGCCAACTTTTGTTTCAAATAAAATTGTGAAGAATCCGTTGAAATGGGCTGTACAGCATGTCTTTGCCTGCTTTAAAACAGTCCTCTTTGCCCTCAGATTTCTTGCCAAAAAACTGAAGGGACTCTATCAGGTTCAGCCAAGCACCCATCTTATAATCACCATAGAGCTTGGAAACAAAACCTGTTTACCCTGCTTATTAAATTCACTTCCTCAACACATCAGCAATGATAATGGAGACCAGTGTAAACTAAACTGGCATCTCTGGCTAAGAGCAATAGAACAGTTTTTGTTCCAGGACATGAGGCAATACATACTCTAGTAATCATACCTTGCATTGAGATATGAATATAT